>NC_067475.1:45954375-46136875 GCF_947179515.1 Apodemus sylvaticus | reverse complement strand
AGGAGCGCACGGATGGAGACCTTCTCTTGTAGTTTCCACTGAGTGCTAAACTCAATTCTTGCTTATTGCATCTTGATTTCTGTTATTTATGGATACCATGGAGAGATGAATGTTAGAGGTTCCTTTTTGTTTCTCTGAAAGCTTCCTAAAAGATCAGATGTCTGCTTAGTGGTGGCAATCTAAAGGAGAGTGACCAAGAATAAAGAACTAGAAATTGTCATAGTCTCTTCACTTGCTTAGGATTCAGCAGTACTCGAGAGGTCAGACTCTCTATGTAGCAGGGATGGCTAAGGGCAGGGTGGGGAACACAGTCTGTTTCTGCTCCATTCCTTGCCACCTGGAGGTCAAAGACAGCTTGGGTAATGTCACATTCCATGTGCCACACATTAACACAAGCTCTGCTCTAAAATACAGAAGTGTGTCCCTTATTGTTTAGCTTAAGTCTTGTATGATCAGCTTTCTGACCTCAATTATGGTTGCATAGATTGTGTATTAACTAAGCCTGATTTCTCTTGGTGAAAGATATTTTCTTCCCTTGAAAAATTTCAAGAGTAGACACCTTGCTTTGTCTGGTGAGACTGAGACCTCTTACTTTAGACATCTGCCATATTGTTTGCTTTGCTGTTAATCATTCACCCAAAAGACAAACTGACTGTACAATTCCTTCTCTTGAACCCCTCCTCTCTCTCTCCCTAAAGGCCTAACAAGAGAAGGCTAACAATAGAAAGGGAGGCAGTCTGCTAATTGTTACTTTCAATACATCAGGTATTTGGGAACCATTAAGATGTATGGTAGAGTTACAACCAGAAGGCAAGAATCTCTTTTTGAACATGCCTGGTAGAGTGGTACTCAAAGCTCCCTGGGATGTTTATGAAGTCTGGAGATGCCTTTTGGTTGTCATAGTTGGGTACTGGAGTGCTAATGGAACCTACCAAGCAGAGGCTTGGGATGCTGCTAAATATCCCACAATGCACAGAAACAGTTGTAAGATGATGCCTGGTGGAGTATGGTCGTCTTCCTGTTACATGTCCTAGGAAAGATGTGCTTCTCATCTTGTTTTAAAATTTCCATCAGTTTCTCTTCTCTTTTTTTCCTATCGAATATACATTTGTGTGCATTTGTCTGTCCACCTCTCCCCATTCAATGGCCATATAAGAACATATTTATTTCTGTTTTTAAAGGTTAATTAATGTAGTGTTTACCTTAGGGTCTCAGGCCGAACCTCTTCCAAATAAATATTTGGCAAAGAGGAAGAAATCAGCTATTATAAATGAGGAGTTGAGGGACTAAAGGAATGACTCAATGGTTAAGAGCACAGGCTGCTCTTACAGAGGGGGTTAGCTCGCCTCACCCTCTCAGTGGTTCACAACCATCTGCAACTCTGCTTCCAGGAAACCCAATGACCTTATTTGACCTCTTTGAGTACAGGCATGTACATAGCACTTATCTATATATGCAAACTAACACACACATATTATATGCATATAAATGTGTACATATGCACATACAATATATATAGCTATATATTCCTATATCTGTACATATGTGCATGTACATATTGGTGTATATGCATAATACCATAAGAGTTAATTTTTTTAAAAGAAGAAAATCATATGGAGATGCTTCTGGGGCTAACTGCGACTCTCACCTGACTGTGTTTCAGTGGATGGCTTAGAATTTCCTTAAGTGCTGCTCTCTGGTCTTTAGAAAGTATAATCTTACAGAATGGGAACTGAGATCCTTGAATTGCTGATTCAGTTGGGTGAGAGGGAGGCAACAGAGGGAAGGGAAAAAACCCTTCCTTTCTGGTGCCTCTGGGCTGTGAGGAGGGACCTAATGGATGAGTCAGTATCTCTTTTAACTACTGAGAGACGGTGGTCAGTCATCACGTGCAAGTTTAGATAAGTGGAGTACAGGATAAAACATTCTCAATGCTGTGCATTATTGGAATCTTTCTTCTCCTTGTCTATTTGCTCATGTGGGAAAGAGGGCTATTTCTAAGAGTTCTGCATGTGAAGACAGGTGGCTTTCATTTCGTGCTCTGTGGTAATAACCTCCATTAATGACTGGGAGGTAATATCCTCAATCCAATTCCAACAAGAAAACTTAAAAAAAAATTTTTTTTTTGTCTTAGAGAAAAAGACTACACCTATGTCCTAAATATGTCAAGGAGAGGTTGTTTCAGATGGCAATTTTTCCACAGCTAAAGGTCCATTTAACTGTTTTAGGTTTTTGTTTTTGGCTCTAAGAAGAATGAACAGTTTGATGGAGTTCGCCATTGGGAACCAAACGGACTAGAATTCATGGAGAAAAAATAACCACCAGTCCAGCTCCAAAGTTTATAGCCAAAACTTTTCAGCTGGACGTGTTGGTGATTAGAAAAATGTTCAACAAGTGTTCCATATTGACTCAGTACTATCTATGGCCCAATTAATTCTTTCAGTCACCTATGAGTCTGTTTCTAGTTCCATTGACTATATGAGCAAGCAGAGAATCTGAGCAGGCAGCTCCTCCCGAGGCTCACAGGCAGGATGAGTATGCCTCAAATTCATAGGCAATTTGAAAGCGAATCTCTGCCTGCTCTTACTCAGTTAGCTACTATGGAAATAAGTCTTAACACTGAAAATTGAAAATTCTATGAACTTTGATGGAGCATTCATTTTGATTGGCAGGAAAAAAAGGGATGTGTTATTGTTCATGGTAATAAAGTGAAGAGTGGGATAGCCTCAGCTACCGGCACTATCTCATTCACTGGGATTTCACAAATGGCCAACTCCTCAGCAGACTGAAGAAGAGAAAAGGGTAACTAGTCCTTATTAAGGAGCTCCTCCATCTTAAGCCCTGCCCTTAAAAAAGACTGTTCTAGGCATCGAAATGTCACAGTTCCCCATCATCATTAGCTTTTCCAGAATATTTGTGATCGAGTCTTTTTTTAGTAACATTTGGCAGAAAGAACATCCTCATCGAAGTTTTTCTTTTCCTTTTTTTAAAGTCAGGGTCTTCCTATGTAGTAACTGCCTGGCCTGAACTTGCACATAGACCTTGAATTTTCATGGCCTTGAATTTTCAATAATCTTCTTGCTTTCATTTTCCAGTACTAGGATTATAGATGTGCACCACCATGCCAGGTTTGAATTATGATAACCACACTACCCCTGCTTTCAAATCCACCCCTCTAGTCTTTTTAGTAATGCATTTCCATGAGTTTCACATGCCTCGATGGATATCACATGTCCACTCTTGTGTGTATTTAGATGGAGAGCATGACTCATTGCCCAGTAGGATCCTAGCAAGTGTCCACAGCTTTCAGATCATATTCTTAAAATAGCTTGCGTTCTATTTATCTCTCCCACCTAATCAGGGATGCCGTGGTGAATTTTGAGTGGTTTTGAGTATACTGCCAAGCACATACAAAGGATCAAATGGGAAGGAGCAGAGTCTCTCCAGCCTCTCTTTTCGAATGTTTACCAGTTAAGATTTTTCTGTGTGAAACTTTTAAATCTCATACTAAACGGCATTTAGCTTGACTCTTTTAAATCAAGATAACTAGTGTACTAACCATTGTATAGTTTCATGGGTGAGAAATCAAGATGTGACAAATTTTGAGTTTCTGTCATTGAGCTGAAGAATTCTTCAGTAGTATTTTGCATTTTGGGTAATAAATTAGCAGAAAAAGGAAAATAAGACTTTTCTACTAGTGATGGCTTATGCATTTTTGCTTGCTTACTTTTTAATTAGAAAACATTGACAACACAACAATATTAAATGGCTAAAATTTCTGATGAATAAAGAAGAACATTGTAAAATTTATTATTATTAGTATTATTATTTTTGTTTTTCTGAGTAGGGTTTTTTTTTTTTTCCTGTGTAGCTCTGACTGTCCTGGAACTTGGTCTGTAAAATAGCCTAGACTTGAACTCATAGAGATCTGCTTGCCTCTGCCTCCTGAGTGCTGGGATTAAAGCTGTGCTCCACTATCAGCTAATTATTATTTTCTAAATCAAAAATGTATGAGTAAATCCCTTTAGAAACCCAGTGGATGTTATTGTTTATACACAGATAATGTTAGTCAGATTATCTCCACTGGGACATTGGTTACTAATAATGGGTCAAAGGTTAAAGATATGTTGATTCAAACTATACTTTCCAAATATGATTGAGACTATGATCAAGGTACACTGGTTGCTGCCAGTAATCCTAGCACCTAGGATGGAGAGCAGAAATAGTATTATGAATTTAAGGCCAGTCTGGGCTATAATGTGAGACCTCCCCATCTCAAAAACAAGCAAACAAAATATAATTGAGGGTATGTAAGCAAATCAAACAGGAGACTTGAAAAGTATTTTATTTTTTAACATTTAAGCACTAATAATTTTTACCAAACATTTAGCATCTTTACTAATGATATATTTGTTTTGCTCACCTGACATAAAGGCATATCAAAAAGGATGATGCACATCCTACAGACATGTAGGTAAAGCCGTGCATTGCTGAGGACTCACCTACCAGTGTAACAGTCAAATGCTGTGGGTCAGAGAATGAAAGGGCACTCATAATAGGGAACATGTGTTCTGCCTGGAGCTAGACCTGCTGTCTCTAATCCTGGGCGTTTAAGAATAGGGCAAGGAACACAATGCAGCTTTCAGAGGAGTAGAACTTTTGGAGGCGGCACAATGGTGTGGAAACAAAACAGTCTCTGCTGAGGACTGGAAGCAGCAGATGTCTAAGAGAGCTAAATGATTTATGATCATATGCAGACAGCTTGTGCAAGGGTGAGCCTGCTCTTCTAATAAAATCTGTAAATAGTCACAACTGTTGGCTGGGCGGATGAGACTACCATGGTTTGCCACAGCTATTCAGACAGATGACAGCAGGGTAGAGTAAGTTCCTAGAGAAGTCTACCAATCAGAGCAATGTTTTGTATTTTAAGAGTATCATTCGTCAAAGAATATAAGAAACAAAACTGTTTTTTTAAAGAATAATCTATACCATGTGCAAGTTATTAAAGAAGTCATTTTCAAATTAATGCTAGTAAACACACTCTGGAGGCTGGTGTGACAAAAGGGAATTGGTTAGACTTCTCAAATGATCTGGCAGGGCAGAAGTGAACTGTGTAGATTTTAATTAGGGCATGTGGATAATCCAGTAGCACTTGCCAATCGCTTAACAAGAGCAAAACAATTGCAACAATAATTCGATTTGATTTCTGCTTAGGTGTCCTGAGTTTCCCAAATGACTTTCAAGTACTGTTGAAGCTAGCATATTGTAAATTAACTCAAGATCGCCCAGCCATGATTTAGCTAACTGTCTCCCCTACACCCCCTGGCTGTTAAAATTTAGAAGAGGGTCAGGCATGATGGTTTTTGATCTCAGCACTAGGGAAAGAAAGGTGGATGGGTCTTTGAGATTTCAAGGCCAGCATGGTTTACATAGTAAGTTCTAGCAACAGCTACATATCTAGGGAGAAGGAAGAGGAGGAGGAGGATTGGTGTAGAGTAGGGGAGAAAAGCATTTCTAGCAAAAGAGTTATTTGAAATTATTCAATGAAGTGGAAAAGGAAATTCAGGGTTCTACACAGGTGTTAACTTTCTTCATTTAGAAATGACCACTGGCTTTGAGTCTTGTAACCCTTAACATTTGTCACTTAACATTTGTCACTAATGGTGTCACAGAGTAGCTTCTATATTTTCTATGTACTTCTGTTTTGCTTTGTTTCTTAGTTTTAGTTGTTCTTATTTGATTTCATGTCGAGGATCTTGAATCCAGCAACATGGCTGCTCTGGCAATGGATTACATCCATTCTAGGTCTAGTTGGCATGACACACCTTTAATCTCCCTGGCTGGAATACAGACACACCCTTAGTACACACCTTTAATCCCAAATAATGAAGATAAAATTGATTTGTAGAACGAAGAAGCATGTTTGAAAATGATGTCTAGTTGAGGGGCAGACAAAGTAACAAATCAGAGAAAGATTGGACAGAATGAGTCAGAGGTAGGATACACTCAACTCTCATAAGAACAGGCAGGAAAGAGAAAATTTAAGAGCAGCGTAGGGAGAGTCAGTTGGGAATTGGTTCAGTTATTGCAGTTTGTGCAAAAAGGTTGAGTTCAGTTGTGTTTGTTCACAAGTTCCATTCAGTTTGTGCGGTTTGTGCAGTACAAGCCAGAAGAGGCAGTTGAAACCGAGAATAAGAAGGATCCAGAAGATTAGAACAAATTGCCAGTTAGTTTGAGGCCAAGCAGAGTAACTCAGTGAGAAACCGAGAAGAGCTGGTTTGCATCAGTCAGCTTGGAGAGGAGTTAGAGCCAGAACAGCTGAGTTGAATCAGCCATCCAGAGTTCAGAAAGAACAAGTGAGGGTGAACTTATTCAGCAGTAAGCCTCCAAGACGACAATTACATTGGTGAATAAAAGTTACCTTTACAATTTCTTTCTTTCCTTTTTTTTTTTTTGTTCCAATCCAAATATAACATCTGATAACAAACTGGGGGTGGTTCAAATGAACTCAGCAATACTTGTCTGATGGCAGACAAAGGAGTCATTGAAAGGGGTGGGTGTGGTTCAAGGTTTGTCTTTGAACTGCTAAATATTCCTTAAAAATGGAAAAGCTGGGTCCCGGTGGCAGCATAGGTACCTCCTCTAATGCAATATCTCTGCTTTTGAAAATTTTATTTTCTGTCACCAGGACTTAGAGGATAGATCCTTGCAGATATTTACCTCCTGCTTTTGTCTGTGTTTTCTTGCCTCATCCAAGGCAAAGTTCTTCACATTCTTGCAAAGGCTCTTAAATTTGTGTGTTAAGGCATGGAATGTCATTTGGTATGAGAAAATAAATGTAAAAATTTTTGAAAAGGTAAAAGATCTAATGAGAGGCAAATGCAGATGTGTGCATTTCCTGGGGGTTTTATTGCCTCAGAGTCATTTTCAGAAGTGTGGAGGGCAAATTCAGTGAAATGACTCAAGAACATATGGTTCTACAATCAACCTTCTCAAGGACTGGGTGTTACCACATTTATAACATTCTGTTCAAATAAATAAATAAATAAATAAATAAATAAATAAATAAATAATAAAGCTAGGTGGGGACTGCCCTTGGAGGACAGCTCAGAATGGTGCTTGGGATACTGGTATCATTGGGTTAAAATGGTATCATGGAATGACCCTTAGAGGTTGTTCTAATCTACCTGTCAACGTGCCCTGGTGGCAGGTATTTATTTCAGGTCAGTTATCATTCAATATCTGTTTCTGATGACATGAGATGAGATTGCTAGGCATGAGCAAGAGAGAAGGCACAGGGATGGGTTGAGAAAATAAAGGAGCATGAACAGAGGGAAAGAAAGCAAAGTGATTGTGACATGTGACAACTCAGACAACTCAGAGCCCTGGGCACTGCTACCATATGACTTTTCCTTGACCCAAAGATAATTGTGTGCTTATGATTTTTGATTTTGAAAAAAAACAAACCTTGAGGTATTTTTTTCAGTTCATTACTATTGAAGGTATTCATTATTTTATTTTTAAGTCTATCCATTTATCTATCAATCTGTCTACCAGTTACCACTCTTATTAGTTTATTATTACCTATATATTCAGAGCCATTCTTAGTACATAGAGGAATCAGGTGTGTGTGTGTGTGTGTGTGTTTGTGGTGGTGGTATATATATATGTACATTTGATGGAATGAGCAGCCTTTGTTTGTTTGTTTGTTTGTTTGTTTCTTTCTTTCTTTGTTTCTTTGTTTCTTTCTTTCTTTCTTGTTTGGGTTTTACTGAGCTTATTTGGTTAAGTTAAAACAAAGAATCCTGATTTAAAATTAATCAGTCTATCTGATTAAAAGCAACAGCAGATGAGCTATTACAAATCTGGTAAAGCAATTAGTCAAATGTGGAGAGTGAAAAACATGTTTGGAATGATCTTGACTCATGTAACTGCCTCAGAATAACTTCTTAAGTGTTCCTAGGCAACAGAACATTAATTAAAGAGACAAGTGGTGGGTTTCTCCCCCTCTTTTTCTTTCTCTTCCCTCTTAGGTTGTCACAGAGAACAGCTTGACTATGTCCCTGCTATATGGAATTAGATACACTTATTTGGGTCAAAATAGGAAGGCAGAAACATTTAGAATGGGCTAGTCACATCCAAATCTCTTGCTTATTCAATGAGGCATTAGTTCCAGAAGGTACACGTACCTTGTGTTAGGTAAATAAGATCATTAAGCAACAGAGGAGGACTGAACTTTATATTTTGACATCAATAGTGGGTTCCTTTTTGCCATTGAATCTTGCCTCCCCTCTTCTGAGCTAACCAAGTGGTATCCTGTTAAATGATATTGAGCAGAACACGTTGTCTCCTATTCTGTCTCCCTTTGTGAAGGGCTTTTCTGAGACCTGTGGGACGTGGCTTCAGCTGTTGTCACAGCCCACTTTTTGGCTTTCCTTATGATGTAGAGTCACACAGAAATACAAGACTTCACATGTACCTTTGCCCAAACTCCAGTCTACACAGAGAGCAGCTTCTAACTATTTGGGCACCAATGAAAGCTTATTAACAGAATGCAAAAGGTCAGAAGAGTCCTTGGGAATGTGAGAAAAAAAAAAACAAAAAGCTTTGAGAACATTTAATCATAAGTAGCTTAGCTTATCCTTCTCGAAGGGAATGTGGGGTGTTCGTCTCATTCTCCTTGGCAGTTAACCTCTTACATTTTATGCTTATGACATTTCTGTCAGGCACTCTGCATGTGCCAATTAAAGTCAG
The DNA here is from genome assembly GCF_947179515.1 of Apodemus sylvaticus. Classification (NCBI taxonomy): domain Eukaryota; kingdom Metazoa; phylum Chordata; class Mammalia; order Rodentia; family Muridae; genus Apodemus; species Apodemus sylvaticus. The sequence goes on along the minus strand of NC_067475.1, from coordinate 46,128,121 downwards.
AGGTCTTTGGACACAATTCAAGAAGTAAACAGTGACTGGAGAGGGGCTTGATTGAAGGCAATTTCTGTCATGGAGAACTATAGGCAGGTACAGGAAAGGACCCGAAAAGGTAACGAAAATTTGCTGGGAACACAGTTCCATTACAGACTTTTTGAGTGTGTGTGTGTGTGTGTGTGTGTGTAGAGCCCTGGATTTCCTGTTAAGTGTGGGGTGCAGGACAGCAGCTGAAATGTCAGAGTAGGGTGTCTATACCAGCCCACATGTCTGTGCGCATGGCCATCTGGACCAAGAGGTCAGACAATCCTTGTCAACAATCATGAAGTAATTTGTTCAGAGGTCACATGATGAGCAGGCATCCTTGTAAGAGGCAAACTGAAGCTCTGAGCAAAGTATGTTAGAGGGCGTGGTAAGCAGCCTTCTCCTGGCAACATTGCCTCTCCAGGTATTTATCAGAGAACCAGGCAAAATACTCTCTTAGTAATATGTTCCTGGGCTAGGACTGTGACTCAAGGACAGAAACCATGGAAACACACTTAGAGTTTGTGCATTGTTGTTGTTGTTTTTTTTTTTCCTTTGGAAGAAAGAATACACGGATGAGTAAAAGGCATGGCTCCACTTCAAGGTTGTGTGTGAGTTAGGGACCCCTAGAGCCCTTTCTGATATGTCAAATGCTTAGGTGAGTGTCTGCACAATGGGATGATGACTTTAAAGGTGAAACCACGGCTTGAAATGGAAATAAAAAATGCTAAGTCAGAGTTTTCAGGACTAAATTTTGCAAAATTTTTCTTCAGGCACGGTTCTGTTTGATGATTAGAAATTTGAATTCAGATTAAAACCTAAGCTGCTAACTTTTTAGGCTTGCAGGGGGGATGAGTTGGCCCTTATCTATGCTAATTTTTCTACTTGTTAATTACCTCACAGGTGGTTGTGAGATTTAATGCATATATATATTAATGCATATATACTTAGTATAGTACTTGGTGCATGGAAAGTGTCCTAGGGAAACTAAGTTCTGTTAGTACTTTAGCCTTTGAGCTATAGGGAATATTCATCAGTTACATCCAAATGGGAAAAATCTTAGTTTGGTGGTTCTCTCTTACACAAAGAAAGAAAATTTTGTACTCAAAGAAGTGAGAGAATGTGGCCAAATAACAAGCCCAGCTGGATAAAGTGCTAGGCAATAATCTAATTTTCCTGAATTTTTCTTAATTAAAAAACAGATTTTTTTTTTTGAGATAGGGTCTTATGCTAGTCTCCAAAACTGAAATTGGCTTTAAACTGTACTCCTCTGCTAAGTGCTGGGATTATAGGTGTGCGGCACTGTGCTCAGCCTTACGTAGACCCTTTTTAAAAAAATTGATATATATTATCTCTCTCTCTGCCTCTCTGTGTCTGTCTGTCTGTCTTTGTGTGTGTGTGTGTGTGTGTGTGTGTGTGTGCGCGTGCATGAATGTTTATGAATGCTAGAGGTTGATGTTGGGATATCTTACCTAGATGTTCCTTTATTTTTTTGTGAAACATGGTCTCTGAAACTGGAGTTGCTAATTTGCTAGACTGGATGGCCAGCAAGGGCCCCTTCTCCATTCTCTGTCGATCAGTGTCAGCCCCTATTGTTACAGGTATGGGCTGTCATGCCTGGCTTATTACATGGCTTCTGGGAATCTTACATCAGGTCATCATTTTGCTGTGATGGATGGCTAAACTAAAGTTGAGGAATTTCCTCTATCAGACTGATTTGTGGGGGGATTTTATTTACTGGTATTTGATGGAAAGTATACTTGGGCTGTGTAAGAAAGGTAGCTGAGTGAGCTGGGGCTGGCAGGTTAGTAAGCCACATCCCTTCACAGACTCTGTGTCGGTTCCCGTCTCTAGTTTTCCTCCCTGGCTCCCCCAATAATAGACTGTAATTTCTAAGTCGAATAAATCCTTTTCTACCTCAAGTTGCTTTTGGCCATGGAATTAAACTATAACACTTGCACAGAAATGGCATATGTATGTATATATACATATATGTATATATATATACATACATACATACACACACATACATATTGTACTGGCTAGTTTTGTGTGTCAACTTGACACAGGTTGGAGTTATCACAGAGAAAGGAGCTTTAGTTGGGGAAGTGCCTCCATGAGATCCAGCTATGGGGCATTTTCTCAATTAGTGATCAAGTGGGGAGGGCCCCTTGTGGGTGGTTCCACCTTTGGGCTGGTGCTCTTGGGTTCTATTAGAGAGTAGGCTGAGCAAGCCAGGGGAAGCAAGCCAGTAAGAAACATCTCCATGGCCTCTGCATCAGCTCCTGCTTCCTGACCTGCTTGAGTTCTAGTCCTGACTTCCTTTAGTGATGAACTGCAACGTGGAAAGTGTAAGCTCAATAAACCCTTTCCTCCCCAACTTGCTTCTTGGTCATGATGTTTGTGCAGGATCAATATATATTTATATTGATCTTTGTACAGTTTAAGAAGTATACACACACACACACACACATATTGATCATCTGCTATGTGTAAGGGAAATCACTGTATTCCCAAGAGTCCGGTAGTGGCTCCAATTGCCCCAGTTTATAAGCAGGGAAACTGAGGCTGAGAGAGTTGGGAGAAGACCAGCTAAGCTCACATTCTGTGGGCAGTAGAAGAGATTTAGAAGCCGAAGGCAAACTGTCACCAAAACCACGCACATAGAAGGAATGAATGCCCCACAGGCAGGGTCTGGCCCTGTTGCGAACTCTGAGGTAATGACATCATTTCTATTTTAATGTCCCCATTTAACTCTTATCCCTTTGCTGATGGGCCTGGCAGAGCAGCAAATGTCACTCCCAAGCAGCACCTAAGTGAGAAATCACAGGCAGCACTGGATTCTCTCTCTGCTCAGGGAAAGAGGCATGGATGCTTAGTTTGACTGCTTCCGTTGGCTGTGGAGAGACAGCAGGAGCCTCCTAATTTCATTGGTGAAAAAGGCTTCTTAAGCATGGTGGCAGTTACTTGGGTGGAAGATCAAATTGAAAAACATGCACCTGATTGTTTAGCAGCTTTTGAAAGACCTGAGGGAAAAAACCTCTTCAGCAGCCAGGTAAAGCTGCTTGGTAACAGGGTTTTATAACAGAGGGCATTGTGGGGCTACAGCGCCACGAACAAGGCGCAGAGATTATTCACACTCATATTTTGTTTCAGAACAGTCTGTTCTTGCACATTAAAAAAACCCAGATAAACATGCCCCTAAAGGCCAGCAAAGAGGAGGATTCTTTACTAATTCCTTGCTAATGCATCTCTTTAGGAGAGGTCCTTGAAAAGGTCGTTTGTTGATTATTCTTGATACTAGCCTGTATCAGCTGCACCATTGCTTCCAAAGACTTGTATGGAAAGTTCTCCTTTGCTTTTCTAGCTGCGGAACTCTGGCTTTAGAGCTGGGTCTGTTCCTCATGGGCCCCGTAGCTGCGCATAAGGTCCCTTTACTTTTTTTGAGCCCATTTCCTTATCTGACATGGAGTTGTTAAATGTTTTCTTTTGAACATTGCTGAAACTGTTAAAATAGTTTGTCTTTAGGCAAATACTTCATAAATTGTATAAAGTCCTTTTCAAAGAACTATCATCATCATCATCATTAATATCTGTGAACTAAATTCGTGTGGGGCTCATTAAGAAGTCCTGATGGCTCAACTGCATTGTGAAAGTCCAAAAATAAGTTCCAGCGAGATGCTGGACACTCGCGTGGCAACTTGATAAAGAGAATAGAAGAGAGCTGGGCAGGTTTGGAGAAAGAACAAAGGGACAGAGCATGACTGAAGACTTCCCAGGAGAGAGAATACCTTTCTGTGAGATCTGAGTCCCAAAGGTCGCTGTGTGACATTTTGTAGGCACTGCGAGAGTTAGATGAGGAAATACCTGTCTGCCTTCTCTCAGATCTCCCTGCACAAAGTGATGGATGTCTTTCTCTAAAGGTTGTTAAGACCAAATGGGACAGTATATACCGCATTAAACATCTCCTCCCTCTTTAAAATTCCTGCTCAGGCCGGGGCCCTGTCTAGACAGCTGCTCTCAGTCCAGCAAGACTTCTGTGCTTCTTGGAGCATTCAGGCAAAGCCGAAAGGCAATCTGAGAATCCCAGTAAATACTCTGGGATTATGCAGAGTTGCTGCCTCGACCTGTCTGTCCCCGGAGGCTGAGTGGACATAGCCACTTCACCTATCATCAGGGACAAGGGGAGTTGTAGGTGTTCAATATGTGGAAAGGCTGGAGAAGGAGCTTCTGAACTGAAGCAAGGAGGTGTCAGCAGGGCTGGGAAGGTTTACAGGGATTAGCCCGGGAGCCATTAGAGATAAGGGTTCTTTCTGTGTTGGGGAATGGAGAACGAAATTCCGATCTTAAGCTGCGAGGACTCTGGGTACAGAGCGTGAGCTCTGTGTCTGACTGTGGACACAGTAGGCCCTTGCCATTCCCTGTTTTTTAAGAAAAAATGTTTATTATCTACGGTTTAGAAGCATGCTGAGCAAACAACTAGCACAGAGGGCAATGAGCTAAAAATTTCAATTACATTATCTTTTAGTAGCTGCTCATTTAAAACCATCTAAACGAGGTAGCACAGCCAACAGGATAACCTATGAATTATAAGGTGCATGCAAATGAACAAAGTGTAGTGAAGGTCATCAGAGGAAAAAGGCTCCCCGCCCCTGTCCCCCAAATAGTTCATTTTAGTAAGATCTGCTGAACATGGAGAGAATGTGGTCATAGCAGGCCTGCTCAAGACTCAGATACCACACTCCTTGCCCAGGCCTATCCCACAGGTTTTTCCTTAGTGAAATCCTGTAAGTTCCCTATATTTCAAAGAGGTGTGGACTTTAAATTACTGTCATGATCAAGTCACAAGAAATTCCATCTTTGGTGGATCAAGGAGAGAGGTTAGTGGATAAAATGCTTGTTGTGCTACATGAAGACCTGAGCTCAGGTCCCCAACATCTATTTAAAAGCTGAGCATGAGGGTCCACACTTGTGATTCAGGCAGCTTGCTGGCCAGCAGTCTGGCTGGTGCTGAGAGATCCAAGTTCTGTGAGACAGCCTGTCTTGAAGAAAAGAGGGATGGACCAACTATCTTCTGATTGGATTTATGGCCTGTTCTACAGGGGGGAACCTTATGCCTGGCATTGAAAATCTGGCCAGGAACCCATGGTTTGAGAGTTCTCAGGCCTCAATAATAAATAAATAAATAAATAAATAAATAAATAAATAAATAAATAATAAATTATTATTTTATTATTTATAGATAATATAAATGATATAATAATAATAATAACAAAAGTGTTGAATCAACATCATCATTCTTCTAAAATTGACACAGTACCAAATTTCCTTCAAAAATGTGTCTCTCTCTCTCTATAGACTAGTGCAGACCTCAGACTATATCAGAAAACAATTTCTGTGTAGAACAGATAGTGATTGATGCAGGCACCCATAGCTGGTCAAAGTGCAGACAGTCAATGTCCACGGAACACCAAGCCACAAACAGCACATCTGTATCACCTGCCCTTCGTAAGGCCCAGCGACCATCAAGGAAGAGGGTGTGCTTGACACAACTTGACACAGGCTAAAGTCATCTGAGAGGAGGAAAGTTCACTTAAGAAAATATCTCCATAAGATCAGACTGTACACAAACCTACAGAGCATTTTCTTAATTAAAGATTGATGGGGGAGGGCTCATCTCATTGTGGGCGGTGCTATCTTAGGCTGGTGGTCCTAGGGTGTATAAGAAAGCAAGCTGAGCAAGCCATGGGGAGCAAGTCAGTAAGCAGCATGCTTCTATGGCCTCTTCATCAGCTCCTGCCTCCAGGTTTCTTCCCTGCTAGAGTCCTATCCTGATGATTTTGGCAGTGTAAGCCTTTCCTCCCCAATTAAACCCTTTCCTTCCCAAGTTGCTTTGGTTCTGGTGTTTCATCACAACAGTCGAAACACTGACCAAGACAGAGGGGATGGAAAGATTTTCAGAGCCAGATGTGTGGGAGGACTGGTGTTAAACAGTGTCTTCTGGACATGACAGGATCATGAGCATAGAGCAGCTGTGATTGCCTGTGGGGAGCTGAGGAAGCCCAGAGAAAATATGCAATGGGAAGATGGAGACCTTAGTGCATGCATGGATTCTATTGACATAGACACAGCCATGTCAAGGACCGATGCCTCAGACCTGTGCACAACTGGTAAAGCCTGGATCATAGAGACCAGGCTTGGAATGGAAGAGCCTTCCTCCATGATGGAGTGTTCACAAGGACTGATCAGTGTGTCCAAAGCCCAGCACCTGCAGCTTCCTCTTCCCGAGACTGCTTGCCTGCAGACGCCTCCTTCCCAGGCTAGCTAACTTCTCCCTCTCTGCATCCATATCAGGTGTGCTGAGGGTCCAGGCTGCAGCTGGAGCAGTTCCTTCAGACTCCAGCTGTTCCGTACGTGTGTCTGTTCTTTCTTCATTCCCTCACCATCCCCAGTCAGGTTCTAAGGACCAAGACATGTTGGACACAGCGACTGATTCATAAGACCTACACAAAATCAAGACAGTAAACATTCTAGCGTGGAATACGAAAGGGTCCATGAGCCCACGCTCCTAGCTGGGAGCTGTGCGTGACTGATGGTTTCTGTGAGAGTGAGAACTAGGTTTCTATAAAGGCGTAGCTTCTGTCAGGCTGACCACGCTTCAGTGGAGGCCCCCACACCCAGAGAATCCAACACATTAGAGCCTATGGCTTAAACAACAACAACAACAACAGCAACAACAAGACTTGAAGTTCTTGGGGTAGGGAGGAGGGTTTAAAGGACTTAGGGGTGATTATGAAAAGAATTTGTCTGAAGTTCTCAAAAAATTAATAACAATATTAAACATCTAAAAACAAAGGGAGAAGCAACCAAGGAAGACATGCCAACATTCGTGTCTGGCTTCTACATGTATGAGCATACCTGAGCACACATGCACACAGATACACACACATAAAAGGAAAACATGCCATCTATCATCTGCATAAATTAAAAATAGTCTTTTGGCCCCCGTCCTACATCTCTCACCCATGCCATCCATTTTTGTGGCATTACCAGCAATGCCATCTTGTATTTGAACTTCCCAATTCCTTTCATGACCAGCAGCTCCTCTTCGGGGAAGGAGCTCGATTTGAGAAGTGCTCCAGTGAGGGCCGTACCTGAGGATGCTTTGCTCTAGAACCTGGGTCTGGTGCTGGTCTTGTTGGTTTTGCTTCTTCATCTCCTCGTGTTCTTTTCCGCTGCCAATTCCATCCAGGAGCCATTTCTCCCGCAAGGCTTTTTTCTGATGTCAGGGAATATAAATGCATGTTCTTATATTCTCCAACAGTTCCCCAGATCTCCTATTTCTTTCAAGTCTTATGCATGGCAACGGTGGGCATATTAACAGAGATTAGTTTTTCCCACTGACTAAGCTCAGTAAATCTGGCATTTCCCCTTCTTTGTAAACTTCTTGGCCCCTTTCTTCTTTAAAAAGAAACCAAATCATTATTACAATAATTACAAATAACTATTATGATCATGTAAAAATCTGTCAAAACAAGGTAATATGAAGATTACAGATAGATGCAGGGCAGACTACAGGTTAAGACCCCCCAGATGAAGTGACAGCCACATCGTTGTGTTTCATTGACCCTTTCAGACTGTTCAGTCATGCCATCTAAGTAACACAGGAGCAGTTTTTGCTATCCTGTCCTGAGGCCAAAGAGTCTTTTCCCAGTTAATCTAGACCTTTATACAACTGTTCTCTCTCCAGACCCTGTGGATAACAGTATCATAGTCTTTATTCACCTGGGGTTTAAGACAACAAGAAAACTGTCACAGATTATCATTACCTGGATTTTAATTTATGTTTATTGATGGGATTTGAGGATAGTTAATGTGTAATACAGGAGATATTCACTTTCTTATATCTGTCAACATGTTAAAAAAAATCTCATGTCACCTTCAAAATTTGTGGATTGTAATAGTGGGCAAAGTAAAGTTAAAAAAGAAAGCAGGATAAAAATGTTTCAATAAAAACTGTTGGACGTGGTGGTGTACGCCTGTAATCCCAGCACTTGGGAGGCAGAGGCAGGCAGATTTCTGAGTTCGAGGTCAGCCTGGTCTATAGAATGAGTTCCAGGCCAGGACAGCCAGGGCTATAAAGAGAAACCCTGTCTCAAACAAACAAACAAACAAACAAACAAACAAACAAGAAATTCTCATTATCCTGCCTCCATAATGGTGTTTTTCTTTCTATGAAACTTTTATATTCTTTTTTGAAGCTAGTTTCTAGGCATCTACATTTCATGTGTGGGTGTGTATGCATGATCTGTAGTGTTTACAAGTTTCTGTGTACATAACTGTGCATGTGACTACACATGCACATATGCGCTGGTCAATGTGGAGGTCAGAGGTCACTGCTAGTGTCTTCCTCTCTCACTCTCCACCTTGGCATTTTTAAAATCACATTTTACTTATTTAGGGTGGTGCATATGACCTGAGCTCCCAATGTGGAGGTCAGAAGACGACTTGCATTTTCTTCCTCAACTCCATGGGTCCCGGGATAGAATGTAGGTCACCAGGCTTGACTATCAACAGCTCTACCCAGTAAGTCATACTGCTGGCTCTCTACCTTATTTTTGAGACAAGATTGGCTCACTGATTTGGCCAGACTGCTTGACAGCAAGCCCCTGTCTTCACTTTCTCAGAACTAGGATCGCAGGTGCCCACTGGTATGCCTGGATTTTTATATGTGTGCTGGGGATCTCAACCTAGGTCCCCGTGCTTCTACGGCAAGCACTTAACCAAGTGAGTCATCTTCTCTGTCCTTTAAATCTAAATAACATGCAAACCAACCTCATGCATCAGTAAGTTCTAGTCTTTACGAATTATCCATAAGACCCTACCACTCGCTTGCCTGTTGAGCTTAGAAACACTCCGATGGCACAGTATGCTGCACTAAGCTGGATGAGACAGACAGAGATCTTGTGATACCACTAGGTTGGCTTCTCCATGACAGTGCGGTTCAGAAGCAAGAGCTGTACAGAATGCTGATGTTGCGCACGGGTAGGATGCTTGCCATGTGGAAGAGGGCCTGGTGATGTGCTTATAAAAAGAGAGAGAGAGAGGGGATGCGTTTGGTGGGTGTGTGGTGAGGTGTGGGGGAAGGGGTGCCTCGGTGGGCCCATGCTGAGGCTCCTTTCCCTCTGAGGGAACAGCAACATGGCACAGTGTGCTACACAATAGAGTTTATTCAGGGTATGGGGAGGGGAGTCAAGAGGGCAGTAGAGGCAGAGAGAGAGAGAGAGAGAGAGAGAGAGAGAGAGAGAGAGAGAAGTAGAGAGAAAGGAGGGGGATGGGGAGAGAGCGGGAGCAGAAAAAGCAGGAGAATGAGAGAGAGAGAGAGAGAGAGAGAGAGAGAGAGAGAGAGAGAGAGAGAGGGACAAGCAGTCCCTTTATAGTGAGTCAGGCAGACCTGGCTGTTGCCAGGTAACTGTGGGGCGGAGCTTAGACAAAATGCTAACACTTGGGTCTAGTCACCATCACCACTAAGGCAGATAATGGAACCAAAATCTCTAAATGAAACCACAAGAGATACAGTGACATGCAAGCCATTCTCGTCAGGATTTACAGAAAGGTCTCCTGAGTGTTATCACACTGCACTCAGCAATTACAGTGGACTTGGAATAAATTGGTTTTTCATTCTATGAGTTGAACGGACTTATAGAAAAGAAAAAATATATAGACTGTGTATATGTGTATATATATATATATATATATATATATATATATATTTGTTTTTACTGATGAATACTATTATAGGCAAGGAAGTTTGCAGCACACATATCTCAGAGTTATTTGATTGGGATATTAATAAACATACATGGAAATTTGAATGTGTAAAATGCAAATGGTCCAGGCATCATTCGTTAATATTCATGAGTGCTCAAATAGTCAGTGTGCTGCTCTCTCTCTTTCACTGTCTTTGTCTCTCTGTCTCTCTGTCTCTGTCTCTCTCTATGTGAGCATGTTGTATAGGAGGAGAAGCTTGCAAATGTCTGTGCCTGTGTCGCTCTGTCTCTGTCTCTGTCTCTCTCTCTCTCTCTCTGTGTGTGTGTGTGTGTGTGCATGTTGTATAGGAGGAGAAGCTTGAAATGTCTGTGCCTGTGCCGTGTGTTTAACACATGCCACTGTCGTGCAGTGAACTAGCTTGCCATCAGGAAAGCAGTGAAGAGTCCTGGGAGCTGGGACAACTGGATGGACAAGAAAATAGATAAGCTGGTAGCTATGACACCAGTAGAACTTTCATAACTCGGTGAAATAGCATAAAATTGATTTTTAACATACTTTTGCACATTCTTGAGCCTGGTTTTGGAATTGGGCCTGGTTTCTGTTAGACTAGGCAACGATTCTGCAAACCTGGAAGAATGTTGAAACAGACACTCTGCCCTCATGCCCTCTGCAGTCAGTGCTCCCTGGATAATGTTGACCACAGGACAAATGTCATTATGAGTCATATGTCCGTTATTTTAAAGGCACAGAGCAAGCTTTGTTATACTTTTATGGTTTTGAATTCTACCTTGAAAGGAATAGGTGCTTCATCGATGTCTGCTCACAGAAAGGCCCTGTAAACAAGGCACCTCTGTAAGTTCTGCTCATCATCCTAGGCTCTACTTAAATGCCACCTCTTTATAAAAACCTTATTTGATGACCTCAGTTTACACAATTAATGTTTATAGTCTAAATAAGACCAGAACCGTTTAACTTGTCTTCTTAAATTTATTCTTAATGTCTTGAATTAGGACACACTATTTCCTTTTCTACCTCATCTCCTTCTCCCTGTTGGGTCCTTGAAGGAAAGTAGAAAACATCTTGGGTCAGAAGAAAAAATGAAAGCATCTTCCTTCAGGTGCAGGCAGGCCCTGGGACAGAGTGTACCGCTGACGAGGGTTCATTTGTATGGTGCAGTATAGAATCTGCACCACAGCGAACAGCAGTCCGAAGCTTGGGAACAGCATTGATTAGATTAGAAGACGATCCTTGCTTTCAGAAAGCACATTAATAGGAAAGACTATTTATTCCTGTTGTGTCTGATTTTGACAATGTACTGTCATAGAGGCCACCTTAGAAATGGATCTTTGATTGAGTTAGTCTTTCTCTGTGTGAAACTTACTTCCTCAAACAAGCTGTTACTGTGAGCTTGGCAGTTACATGACCTTCTATACGGCAAGGGTAGTAGTCATTGAGTTCCAGAGATACATTTGCTTACTTTGAAGTAGGAAACTCTTTAATGTGAGACCAAAACTGTGTATGTGTGTGTATATGGGAGGGAAGAGGCACGGGGAGGGGGAGAGGGAGATGGAGAAGGAGAGAGAGAGAAATAAGTCTGGATCAGTCTCAAGCAGTGTTTGAGAATTGACTGACTTCATTCGAGTTGCTAAGTTTTGTTTTTATTTCATTGATTTTTCTGGGTGTACATATTGTATTTGAGTGTGTCTCCTCCTCAACACAAATTCAGTGTGCCACTTTGTAAGGCTAGCAGGTTAACTGTGACTTCCAGCTATCTATCAAAGAGCAGATATATCACCTTCGATGGGAGCACAGGAGTCAGCAGAATTCAGAGGACCAAGGCTAACCAGAATCCTGAATGATCTGCCTTTTCAGAGGGTGACACTTTTTCCGTTAGAAAAATGGATTTAGCTGAATCTGGTGAGTTTAGGTTTGTGCATCTTATGACTGTGTGGCATTGTTCATTGAGGGAATTTGTTTCGATCTATTGATAGCAGCCCTGCCAGATAAGAACAGTTTCCTGCTTGGGCCTATTCACAAGGAGCTCCTGTTTGTCTTTATTTGGATCCCCTGGCTCAAACTACGTAATAGAATGTTGAAACCCAGTGTGCTTTAATTACAGAATGACCACACCCTGGGGAAGATGTAAAGTCTGAGTTTTCAAATGGAGATTTATTTATGGTTATGACCTCATGTTCTGTCAAAACAAAAGAGAAACCCAACCATATGCAAACAACATTGGATTCATTGCGGGGAGCTTTGGAACACAGGCATCCTTGACCAGGCGAGACACTGTCTGCTCTGCAGCCTCTGGGGAAGGGTTGGCCTTTCATTGATTTCAAAAGGAACTTCCTAGCTGGCTTTACTCCCCAGGGATGTTCAACAAGGCTGCGGCCAGGCCAGATTCTCAAGGTTACTGAGGAAGGTTCGGAAACTCTTCACTAACTTACAGAAGCAACAAGACCAGGTTTCCAATCTTCCCCAGGTTTGCTAAAAGGTATTACTCGCATTTACAAATCAGTGGCCTCCTGGCTTCTTCTCTGATGATTAGAAAGGTGGTAGACCTAACCTAGGAAATCCTCTCCTAAAACATCTGTCCTGCGGGTGGGTTTGTGAACGGTGTCAGGCTATTTGAACACAAAACCATTGAAAGAAAATGGAAGTCAGATGCTACTCACTTTCAGATGTTGGTGTTTCAATTTTTCTTCCTCTATTTTCAGACGCTTCTGTGAGATTTCTTCCTGTATCTTCCTTTTATCCTGAAATTAAAGAAAAGTTTGAATGTAATTAATTTTAAAAGTTTACACAGGCATGTGATCTAGAGGTCATCCTGGTCTGAAGGGCTGGGCAGCTGTACATTTTGGCCTTGGTAAGAAGCTATCCTGGAAAGGAGAGAGAAGTTGGGGGCGATGGTGATGGGGGAGGTGACAAAACAGAATCAGCCTAGGTAAAATAACACAAAAATGTGTTTCATTGGGAGTTTCGCCATCCTTCTTTCTCTTTGCCCTGTTTCTCCCTAGGCTGATGAAATAGTTAGGGAGGAAAGTGACAGAAGAAGCTGGGTTTAAGGAGAGAGTTTTGAAACTGGGCCAGAGGAGACTGCTCCTGGCACAGGTTGAAGCCGGTGCTGGGTGAAAGGCCTACACATGTAGAAAACAGGATAGGGAGCGGATCCTCAGAGAGTGAGGAAGTTAGAGAGAGGGGTGGCTTCCTTGTTGTGTAAGAGGCGGACAATGAAGAAACAGAGCTTAGATAACGCCGTTCTCCGTTACCTGAGGTGACGACAATAATTCATGGAAATACATATTTTTTGTCAAATTGCCTCAGTGAATGAACCAAGGAGCCAATCAATGGAGCAACAACCTTACAACCTCTACCACCACAAAAGAGCAGAGTGGTGGGACTTTTAGGTTCTAGCCTCTGGCACACAGCACACACACTGACCAGGCAGTCCGTCCGGGTTTGCTTTCTGACACTCCATTATTCTGCTTCAGTCATTAGACAGAATCCCATGGTGCCTCATGGATCTTGTCTGCGATATGGGGAAACTGAAACCTGCCTTGTAAGATGTGAACACTGGACAAACTAGGGGCCGTGAAAGTTCTCAGTGCTCACGAGGAGTCTGCTCAGGAATATCAAATAAGTAACTCCATAACTCAGCATTCATACAGAAAGCATCTGGCTCATGTTTGACTTCCACAGATCCCAAATGCCTTAGAGATACATCGTTTACAATCGATACATTTGATTAGCCAAGTTAAAAGGATAAAAAAAATCCTTATTTTCTTATTAAAAAAAGAAGAAAAAACCTGAGGTGATATCATTCTCCATTTTAATTATAAGGGTTTGTCTTACAAAGCCATCTGAAAAAAAAATTCTGAGGCCAGGTCAGGAGCTAATGCAGAAGGAAGAGTCTGAGAGTATCTGGCAGCATTACTGAAACAAGTACACGGCCTCCTGATGCGAGCCCTTTGAAGATTAAAAACCCTTCATTTTTGATGTGGAGGTTCAGGTACATTTGTTGAAGAAAAACAACACGTTGTTCTGCAGCTGCGGCGCCGGGTTTCCCTTTGTGTGCAGGAAGAATATGAGACCTCATCAACGTCACTTTTTAAAATTTTTATAAACAGTACTTTTGGGAAAAAAAATAACTAGGCAGCAAACAAGCTTGGGTCTTTATAATCACTTTTTAAAATTTTAGTTTTTTTGGGGGGAGGCGAGGGAGGTGCATGTGGCCCAGCCATTGGTCCCCATGTTCTGTAAAAACTCTGTGAGCCAATTCTCTTGTCATTGAGCAAATATTAGTCGTATTTTGTTTGTGCCATACATTTTAGCTCCCCGTAGGCACTATATCACTATAATATATAACTTATAATAACAAAGATATATCATAATAATTTTTATGGGGAAATGGATGTTTGAGGGAGATTAATTATTCAAATTCTCATAAATACCAAGTGATGGAGTCAGGATTTGAACCCAGACAACTTGTGATCAGCTTCGGCACTCTTAATCAGGACCACTGTAGCGTTTCTCAAGTAGGAAATTCCTTGAGCAAGCCCCACTGTCTCTGTCCTCTGAAGCCCCAGGAGGTAGCCTCAGGACAGACAGGGGCGTCAGGAGTGGCACCCATTATTAGTATATTTCCTAGGGGTGACACTCCTCACTCCTCTCCAGAGGAGCCCAGGATGTGTGGTTCAGCGACCGCAGAAGCCAGAAGCCAAGGGCACCTCCCTACTCTCCGTGGCTGCCAGGTTCTGCTGATTTTCTCTGGTGTTAGCAATCAAGGAGTGGAAACTGTGGGTAGGCAGAGGCGGGACTTCTAAATGTTTTGGCAACATGGGGATTATGCAAGTGTTGCTTGGGAATACTAGTGTTTTGTCCCTTGGAGGTAATGTGAGACCTCTCTCCCGTCAGTCAAGCAGGTGGGAAGGGTAGAGCATGAGCCTATTTTAAGATAGGAGTGGATTTTTATTTCTTATAAGGTACGAATGAGTAGTAAATTATTATTCCTTTGCCAAGTTTGATAGTAATATGTAAGCATCACTTTGGGAACAATTTAGTTTTCATATTGCCACATATAATGTGAGTCAACCTAAAGTTTTACACAGAACGCTACAGCTACTATACAGGAAGTTACCAGCCAGCTAGACCCTCCCCAACTAAGTAAGCATGGAGGAAAAAATCCAGGCGTTCAGTGCTACCTGCTTCCTCAAATTTTCCTAGCATAAGATTCGGCATGCCAGACATTTATTATTGTGGCTATTCCTCATGACTTTTATTGTTGATTTCATTGTCTGTATACAGTTAGACTTTTTGATAAATTAGACATTCGTTCTGTGAGCAACTGCCTGGATTTTGGCTGCTTTACTCGGCTCATCTCATTTTGAAAATTAATCTATTCACTTTGTGCAACTGAAAGTCATGATGTCCACACAGTATTCAAAGATATTATAACCCGATCTTGTATTTCATAAAAGCAAGCATAAAACTTGAGAATATATTGTAGAGATGTTGTTGATTAATTATTGATCAGTAATAATCATATATGATTGATTCTTCCAGGCAGGATTTATATTGTTATTTTATTATTAATTTATTCAATACTTAGATACTTATGTACAAATATAATATTCATATCAGTAGGAGTTTTGCAGTGTTTCAAAAGTATTGAGAGCTGGCAAGATGGTTCAGTGAGTAAAAAGTGTTTAGTATGCAAGCCTGATGGCCTAAGTTTGACCTCCATAAATCACATTTAAAGAAAAAATAGGCCAGCTGGGCATAGTGGTGCCCCTTTAATCCCAGCACTCGGGTTGCTGAGGCAGGCAGATCTCCCGTGGGTTTGAGGTTAGTTTGGTCTACATAGTGAGTTCCAGGACAGTCAGGGTTTCACAGACACCCCCCCCCCCAAAAAAAAAAAACCTGCCAGGCCAAGCCAGACTAGGTATAATGGCACCCATTTCTTTAATTCCAGTGCTCAAGATTCAGAGGCAGGCAGATCGCTGTGAGTTTGAGCACAGCTTGGTCAGCATGAACCAGGGCTATAGAGAGAGACCCTGTCTTAAAAAAAATTAAAAATCCAGATGTGATAGCACACATCTGTAATTCCTCTGGTTTCCTCTGGTAAGATGGGAGACAGAGGCAGGAGAGACCCTTGCTTTAACAAGGTGGAGAGGACTGACTCCTAAAAATTGTCTTGTGACCTCCACATGTCCACATGCGCACAATGGCATGCACGCACCTGCACTCACACAAACACCCAACACACACACACACACACACACACACACACACACACACACACACACACACTATACTTACTAATTCAGAAGTAGAGACTTTTTCTAAGACTCA
This sequence comes from Apodemus sylvaticus, assembly GCF_947179515.1. Lineage (NCBI taxonomy): Eukaryota > Metazoa > Chordata > Mammalia > Rodentia > Muridae > Apodemus > Apodemus sylvaticus. The sequence goes on along the minus strand of NC_067475.1, from coordinate 46,111,981 downwards.
TATTCTCAAGAAGAAGAAAAATAATTTCTATAAGAAATTACAGTCTGAAAAACATAGTGACAGTCATTACTTAGGCAGAAGGAAGGTCCTATGAGAGCCTGGGAGAGCTTCCAGATTCTAGCTGATGTGATTAGGAGCAGCTCTGGGCCAGCCTGGGTGGAGGCTGGGGACTAGAGAATGGGGAGACAGGGCACTCCAGTCAAAAGTTCAGTGCGAGCCAGAGTCTGAAATGGGAACACTGGACATTATTTGGAACAGCAAATATGAAATCTAAATTTCTATATACAGAGTAGCATGCAATAAACTAAGAATAAATAACAAGAACAGAACAGATTGCTAATGGGAACTCTTGAGTCACCATGACAAGGGGCCTGGAACTTATTTATAGCTGAGATAGCAAGCAATGAAGAGTTTTCAGGGAGAAAAGAAGAACGGTTAAACTCCTGGTTTTAGAAGTTGAACATAGCCTCATTGTGCTGTGGGGAGTTGAAGGGAAACCTGGCTGGACTATTGCAAGAAGACCGTGAATACTCGGCCAGAGGAGGCAGAATCAGTGGATCCTGAGACACGTGGGGGGGGGGGCAGAGACAAAGATCAGTGCTAAGTGGCAGAAAAGAGGGTTTTATTCACAGAAACGTGACACTCACTTCTTCTTGGAGAAGGGCAGAAGATTGGGGTTCCCTATGGAGGAGTTGGAGGTGCCCCTGGGGCTACTTGGAGAAGCTTGGTGTTAGAAACTGGGAATAAAGATGGAGGGAGATGAAAAGAAGACTCTGAGCTGCAGATGAAGGAAGGGAAACTTTGGGAGATGGATGAGAGTATGTCGAGAATTCTTTCGTCCTTCCTTCCTTCCTTCCTTCCTTCCTTCCTTCCTTCCTTCCTTCCTTCCTTCCTTCCTTCCCCTCTCTCTCTCTCTCTCTCTCTCTCTCTCTCTCTCTCTCTCTCTCTCTCTCTCTCTCTCCCTCCCTCCCTCCCTCCCTCCCTCCCTCCCTCCCTCCCTCCCTCCCTCCCTTCCTTCCTTCCTTCCTTCCTTCCTTCCTTCCTTCCTTCCTTTCTTCCTTCCGAGACAGGGTTTCTCTGTGTAGCCCTGGCTGCCTTGGAACTCACTCTGTAGACCAGGTTGACCTCAAACTCAGAAATCCGCCTGCCTCTGCCTCCCAAGTGCTGGGATTACAGGCATGCACCACCACTGCCGGGCTTGAGGATACTATACTGTCTTATGAGAGAACTAAAGGGTTCTAGCAGGCCAGAGCATGGCATACACGGTGCCAACAGTTCTGGTCTTTTGCCCTTCCCCCCAATTCCCTCTCCCCAAATCATTAGATGACATTCCTAACGCTATCCACCAAGCTCTACTCCCCATTTTGTGGCCACTTCCTCCTCCTGAAGCTGAACACTAAGGTCCAGCTATCAATGCATTGACGGCGGTGGGTGGGGGAAGCACCCTCATAGAAGCAGGGGGAAGGGAGGATGGGATAGGAATTTTTCAGGGGGGGAATCTAGAAGGGGGATAACATTTGAAATATAAATAAATAACCAATACAAAAAGGGAAAAAGTATTGAAGTCCAGCAATCAAAAGTCTCCTTTGGCTACCCTAATTTACATGCCCAGCTAAAATTAAATCTCATCCTATCATGGGGTTTCCCCTTTTCCTTTATAAACTGCCATTTGCCTATACGCCACATCTGTCTCCTCTCTATCCAGAGGCAGTCCCTTGTCCCTCTGGGCGAATGTCCAGTTCCTCTTGCTTTTGCCCCATTTCTTTCCTCTCACTTGTCTCAGATTCCTTGACTTTTGTCTCTCTGGGGCAAATAAATCTTTGTGCTGAGAACTTGGTCTTGAGGTGTCCTATTCCTTCGAGAAGGAAGGCTGAGGAAGATTTTCTACGAAGCTCTTAGGCCTCAGGAAATTTTAGATTCAGTCAGATATTATTTATAATGAAACTCGATGAATTGGACCATGTGACGAGAAGAAGCACTCGGAAGATAAACAGATTACAAGAAGCAAAAAGTCATAACAGTAACTTTGTTGTGGTAATGCAAACTGTACGAGATTTATTGCTCACATGGCCCTAATACTTCATTTGACAAGTAAGAGTTTATCTTAGGTAGTCTAGTAAAGCAACTTGCTTAATAAGCTTTTTCTTAATAAGTAAGAAGGTAAGAATGAATTTCCAGTCCTGGGCTCCATTCACTTCTCTGCACTATCTCCACAAAGGGAAGGGAAAAGCCTGCATGAGAGCGCTAAGGTAAATTTAGGTGAAAGTAAAGAAAGAGGCATCCTGTTGATTGTGCTAGACTCTACTTGGGCAGAAAGAGAGCATTTGTGGTGTCTTCCTGAAGAAACTGGAAGGGGCAGGTGAGAGCAATGGGGGCATTTGATTAGACAAAAGTTTTCAGATTCAATCTCCTAGAAGCTGAGTAGCTTGTGATGTCGTGACCCATTTGTTGTTATTTTTATCCTCAGGATCAGAAGAAGAACAGTAGAAGTTGATTATTTGAGTTTAAAATCCACCAATGAGCTGAGCTGGTGGAAGATGTGTTAGGTAACCGTGGCCTTGAGTGTACACCTGTAGGCAGGGGCAAACACAACATTTCTTAAAAGATGAATTGTGACTCAGGGAAGAAGTTTACTGAATTTTAGTGAAAGTAGACTTAAAGAATTCTTGGAAAAACTTATTTCAAAAATTCTCCAGGTGGGTGGAGGAATAGCACAGTGACAGAGCACTTGCCCAGCCTGCAGGGCTCTGATTCCGGCATTGGAAAAGAATTCTTGAAAAAGAAACAATACATCAACAGGGAAGGCAGATCACGAGACCTGGGTAACTAGCAAATGGAAATACCTAACACAGTGAAAAACCTCGTCAACAATGAAGAGAAGAAAGGTAAGGATCAAGCAAAATGAGCCAGTTTAAGTACTTTACTTTCTAATGGGGATCCTTCCCAATGGCCTCCCACAAGATAAAATGGCAGCAACCATGTTTAATAGTGTAAAAAAATAATGCAAAAACTCAGATCCATGCAGACGGGAATCACAGAACAATGACAGATGAAAGGAGACTGTTCCACTCATATTTTGCTTTATGTGTTTGACTTAAGGGAGAGATCGTGATCCTAGAAAGAGCAGAACAGGAGTACCTAAGGGGAAATTGATGCCTGAGAGAAGTGGGGCCTCGGACAGCGACCCTGGTGGGCTTCAATTCAGAGAGAAGAAAAACTCATAAACACAATTATGAAAATGATGCAATCTTGGGCCAAGTGAAAAATATCAAATGACACAAAATGGCAAATGTCCCAATTTTTGGAAGAGGTATAAAGGTGAATTAAAAGTATTCAAAGACAGGTAAACTTATTGACTATCCCCTGGACACATTGTAGAATGAGTTTTATTTAAACACGGGATGGTGTATTTAGATAGAAATGTCCAGCAGGTAGGATTTGATCCTGTAAAGGCTTAGGGTGAGGATGTAACTTACTTAATGTTACTGTTTACCTAGTACGTGAAAGGTCTTGCTTCATCCTTAGCACTTGAAACAAAACAAAAACAAGCCCAAATATTTGAAAGCCACTTTTTCTCCCTTGTGTGGTTTAATTATTTCAAGATCCAGAGATAATTAAGGATTATGGAAGTTCAAAAAAAAAAAAAAGAAAGAAAAGAAAAAAGAAAAAAGAAAAGAAAAAGGTTAACACTGTGTCAGGAACCACCTAATGCACATAAACACATTAATTTATTTATTATTCCTCAGATCTCTGTGAGGTTGGGACTGTGTTTATTTCTATGATGTCTATGGAAAAGCCCAGGAACCAAGGCACCTAGGTCATGGGCATGTGATATTGCGTGGTTTTGCTATGGCTTTAAACAAAGCCTGGTTGTTGTGGTGTGAATATGGAATGTTCCCCATGGACTCCTGTGGTGATTGCTCAGTCCTCAGCTGGTGGCACTGGTGTGGGAGGTGCTGGGATCTTCAGGAGGAGAGACTAGCTAGAGCAATGGGCTCTACCCTCCTCCTGCTTCGATTCTTAGCACAGTCCCTCAGGTTGTGGTGACCTCTCCCAGTCATAAAAAATTATTTTCGTTACTACTTCATAACTGTAATTTTGCTACTGTTATGAATCATAATGTGCATTTTCCAATGGTCTGTGGTAATCCCTGTGAAAAGGTCATTTGACCCCCAAGGGGGTTGCAACCCACAGGCAAAGTGGGCTGTTGGGGGTGGTGGTGCCTGTGAAGACTCTGGATGCTCAGTTCTTTCCTCTCAACCATCAGGGTTCTCTGCCCAAGCGCTGGAGCCAAGCACCAGAGGCCTCTACTCCTGATACTCTGAGTTGTAATAAATCTTTCTTCCCTTAGTTGGCCTCTCAGGTATCTTACCACAGGAATTAAAAAAAAATTCAGAATGTTTTGAAAGTTTGTGGAAATATTAAAGAAAAGAATATTAATTTGAAATTGACTAGTGTGTGTGTGTGTGTGTGTGTGTGTGTGTGTGTGTGTGTGCATGTACACATGTGCGCATGTGCATATGAAGGCTAGAGGACCTTGAGAATCATTCTCCAGATTCCACACACCTTGGTTTTTAAGACAAGCTTTCTCATTGGCTTAGGGCTGACTTGTCAGTGAGGCCCCAGGATCTGCCCTTTTCTACTCTCCCAGGATCACAAGCATACCCTCCCACAACAGGGCGTTGGTAGCCGGTTCTGGGGGTTAAAATTAACTCCTCAGGAGTGATCAGCAAGCATCTACCAAGTGAACTACTTTCTTGAAGTCAACTCTCTTAGCATTTTTTTTTAAAGCAGTGCTCTGCAAGAGGACAGATGGAAAACTGAAACTAAATTCAACAAACATAAACGAAACTACCCAGGTAACTTTCGGTATCAAGTTATCAAGGATGATGTAAGAGTGGACTGGTGTTTTATTACTAAAAATGTTTTCAGGAAACTTGAAAGATCATAAAGTAAAACCGCGTGGCCCCAGTGGCTGGAGCCTTAGTGGATGAACAGAAGGAATAAACCCAATGAGTTGTTCCCACAGGGAAAAGCGTCCGGAGCCTCCCCACACCGGAAGTGCTGGGTATGCCTCAACTGTGCATGAATAAAGAGGATGAGAATGCCCAGAAGGAAACCACTGGTGTCCGGGTCCTATGATGATTCCCGCGCTGGGTCAAGGCACACCTAATTTCTCTTACTATACAAATAACATAGGTTGAATTTTATATTTTATTGTCATTTATGCTTTTTTTTAAAAAAATTTTTGTATCTTTAAAAAAATGCCTACGTGTGGTTTGCTTGTGTGGTTGTCTATGTACGAAGAGCATCGTGCTTCAGGAGCTAGAAGAGAGCATTAGGTCCCCTGGAAAGGGAGCCACCATATGGGCTCTGGCAATCCAACCCAAGTCCTCTGGAAGACCAACCAGTGCTCTTAACTGCTGAGCCATCTTTCCAGCTACTGATCCTTCATCTTTAAGTCAACAAAAGGGTTTTGGGTTGTTACTACGACTTACAGAACGAATTAAAATGCTCTGTTTTTCCAAACCCCATTGCATTCTGCAAACTTAATCTCCTTTCCTAACCTAACAGCACATTCTAACACACTTTAGCACTCTGATCTTTTACCCCTCTGTCTAACTTTTCTTGTTTACTCTAATGAACAGTGACATCACAAATATTGACAGTTAATAAGCACAAGTCCCTGAATTATTAAGAGGATCTGATAAAATTGACTGGGTCTTCGGTAAGAAAAAAAAATTGTATTAGTAGGCCACATGATTAGCTTGTCCCTCTACTTCACAACTGTTGGTATTTGCTTATTATTATTATTATTATTATTATTATTATTATATCTCAGCTACTGTTGAGTTCATTGTTGGAGTGGCTGAAAGATGCAAAGATGTCCTGGATTTAATCAATCCTGGCAGGAGAGAAATGACTACAATGGGTATGAGGTGGCGGGGAGGGGTGATGGAGGTTGGAACAGTGTATATTTTTGAGACCTGACTTTGAGTCCTTCAGACCTTTGTAAAACAGTCCCAAGTGCTTCTGAGGTGGCACTAGGGTGTCTTTGCTCACTTCCTCTCATGGCAGACAGAGGGAAGTGGGAGGAGATTACACAGGTGGTCGGGAAATCATTTGTGTTAGAAGACATTGTTCAGTGAAGAGTCCACCCACCCGGGACTTTTCTTGTCCCACTCACAACTCTCATCATGAGTATGGTTTGAGACCTGAGGATGGGAAAGTGGAAATCTGTGTCAATATTAGCACTGAAATATTCGACATTTGTTTAGACTGTAGCCGAATGCTCAAACTAGAGTTTGTTTTAGTCATAGTTTTCTAAAGAAACACATTTTTCTTTAGACTATCCAGTGAGGGCCAAGAAATTCTGTCAGCAGATGATCTAACAGGGCAGATTTATCATTCCGTAGCACATTGGAAAAAACCTTCTCAAAAAAAAAAAAAAAAACAAAACACAAAAACCAGTTTCCTTAATGAGCTATCAAAAGTATTGTACCTCATCCCATGACCTCTTATGTCGGTGGGTGTTATGTTTGGCAAAGAAAGATGGCCTGGCACATTGTTTGAAGAAACCTCTCCTTCTCTGGAAGACGCATGTAATCTTGGTACGGCACTGTGGAAAACTGCAGGGCTTCATTGTTGGAAGGTTTTGGCACAGGGCCTCTTTAGGAGAGGGCTGTGTCTTCACACTCATGGACAAATTGGAGCTGTCTTTGTAGCTTTGTCTTAACTCAGAGGTATGCTTAACAATGGTGCATTACACACTCTTGTAAATACCAAGTCTTCAAACCTCTACACAAGACTATACCAGTGGCCCAGACACTATTAAGACGTATACAGTTAGTCAATAACCAGGTTGGCTTGTTCTGTGAATCACTGTTTAATTTGCCTAAGTAAATGAACAGGGTGGATAGGCTGGTCCTGGAACACACAAACAGGAATGGTTTCTTGGGCACGTGGTCTGTGAAGTCACAAGAGACAGTGTGACCGGAAAAAGTCAGCTGTGATTCTAATATTTTGGTGTCACTGCCTTGAAATCTCAAATATTGGGTCCTTGCATTTTGATTCTGTGCTGGAGCCTGCACGTTTTAACAGGAAGTTCTATTTTTGGATGATTAGTTACTTTGTTAGCAATTAGACAATTCCCAAATATTGACAGAAACTTAACAAGATGATTGGAAGGACTAAAGAGGTGGAAAATTAGTATTAGGTTATGATTTTAATATGCTTTATTTTTAAATTGGGAAAATTTTAAATTTCTCCTGGTTTATGCAAGAACTCCTAAATTCCTATATTTACAAGTCAAGAAAATATTCACTGGGAGTGGAAAGAACTAGGAGTGGCTCCAGGGAAATGTGAGAGAGCCTTATTGTTTTACGTCATGGGCAGCTTTGGCCCACAGATCTGACTCATTGCTCAGATTGCCGTGTCAGGACTTTGCCAAAGGGAGGGAGGCCTCAGCAGGTGCTCTGGCTTCAGATTCCTCCTGGGGTCTAGCTTTCGACAGAGTCCACCTCCTTCATGCCTGTGCCCCGGTGTTACCCTCTTTAGGAGCCCTCTGCCCCAACCACTCCACCTCTCCACTCGCAACTGCAGCCTGTTTCCATTCTCATGTCGATGTCTTAGAGTCTCCTCATAAAACTTTCCGTTTAAATGCACACAACTCAATATACAATTACAAATCGAATAAAAGTGTGAACAGACGAGTGGATGGGCACGTCCTTAATCATCAAAGCTAAGCCGTTCAGTGAGAAGCAACACGTCAGCTAACCCAGCGCCCCTTTTCTCCTAATCGAGTCTGTTCTCTGCAAATTGCACTAGTTCTCAGACTTCATCACAACATTTCCCAGAATGCCCTGCATTCACAAGTCTATAATCTCCAGATAGGTAAGATGTAGGAGCATTTCCATTGGAGTACTTCCATATTAAGTGCTGCATTTCCCAGTATTCCCTGAATAATGAAGATACAGCAATGTGCTCCCTGTGGAAGGGGAGATAGACTGACTGGAGTTACTCATCTAAAGGGGGATCTTTCTGTTCTCTGGGAGCCCACCCAGGATTTGGCTTTTGTTCTTCACCATGGCCTCTGCTTACTTCCAGAGAGTAGCTCTGTAGTGATCTGTGTCAGTGTGACCTGCGTTTCTCCACACCCCTCAAAATAATGGAGAATGTGCTATCACCATTTCCAATAACACTAAATTCCAGTTTCATGCTGGGTGTGTTGGCGCCTTTAACTTTGGAGGCAGAAGCAGGCAGATCTCTATGCGTTCAAGGTCAGCCTGGTCTACATTGTGAGTGTCAAGTCATCCAGGGCTACATAGTGGGTAAAAGTCTATTAAAAATCTATTTCGACGGCTCTTTGTCTGTATAAAAATCAGTTATTTGTTAAGTGTATACTGACTTGAAAATAGCTCCAAGAGACTTTTGAGGTTCCAAGTACAATGTTTAATCAGTGCAAATGGGACTCATTGGCTTACGAGTGTTTTGGTTATCAGTTTAGCAAATGAGGAGTTGCTTTGGGGGTGGAATAGTGGAGGTAGAATGTGAGGGTAATTAAATAAAAGAGTCATTTTGGAGCATCCAGACTCTAATGCTCTATTTAAAATAATCCTTTCTGAGTCCTTTCATAATTTGGCCTTCGTTGTCTTTACATCATTGAGAAAATGTATGAACAATCTTAAAATGAAATTTACTGGTCTGGGAAATGAGTGGGATCACTACCGGGTTACAATATTTTTAGAGTAATGTCACTTGGTTCAGCCAAATTATATGGCGATGATTTTTTTTTCAATTATTTGTAGCAAAAAGAATACCTTTTTAGTTACATGAAACCCCGTGTGGAGTAAACACAATATTTGCAGCTTATTTCATTTTATTGCCGGGAGTTAGAGGATCATAATTTAATAAAAAAAAATTAAGCAGCAGCCCTTGCAATGCCAACACTAGTTGTTCTTGTCCTTTTACAGTGACGTCTCTGTGTTGTTGAATCTTGGTGTCTTAGGGAATTAACGTCTGTTGCTGTCATCGATATATATAAAAATTATTTCAGTGTAGGAGAGCAGTTAAATGACTACCTCTGAGCTCTTGTAATTTTAATGCCTTTCAAAAATGAGATAACTCTTGAAAGTTCCCTGGGTACGGTGTGTTTTCTTTTCCTAGGAAGAAGGAATAGCGGGGGTGGCTTCCTGGGCAAGGCCAGGGTGGAGAAAGCTGGCATTTCCCAGGGTGTCCAGCAGGAGAGTGGTTGTATTGTTTCCATGGTCACGGAGGAGGAACTACTCCATTTCCCCTCTAGGTGGTGACAAATGTGACCAAGCCCTGTGAGGTGTAGGCTAATGGAAATTCATTCCTATAAACTTTTGCCAGTTTTTATCCTACAGGCTTTAAGCAAGAATTTTACTTTCAAGCTGAACTTTGTGATTGTACTTCAAAGACTTCATTAACTCTAATGGGATATGTTTGGGCTCGTGGGATAATTTAAAAAGTTAATATTAATTTTAATAGTGAAAATATTTCTATATTCAGGAACCTGCCAATTTACCCAATTCCTTTTAAGGCATTTTGACCTACCTTCTGTCTCTAATTGCGTCTGAACCCTCAGTGAACATTCCTTGGCTTTCTGAATAACCATACACCACCATCTATTTGGACCAGTTACTTTCACCAAACGGTCTAAGCTATAAACCACACGTAACAAGACCTTAAAATATGACGTTCCCTAGTTCAGTAGCAGAAGCGCAGAAGAAGGTGATGTGTGTATGTCATCAAGTACATTGCTTCATCTGATTATTTAGGAGATAAAAGCTATGGGGGAAAAATGGAACCTAGTTCTGAACAACTCACACGGCACAGTGAAGTAACCTTTAGCCAACAGCTGTAATGTGCAAGGACCATGCCAAGAACAACAGAGAACAGTGGAGTTCCTGTCCCTTCTAGGAGGACAGCTGAAGCCGAGGCTGGATTTAACAACAAAACAAAACAAACAAAAATTCAGGCCAAGGGTGTTTTTTAATGAAAGGAAAAAATACAGTAATAAGAATTCAGAAATTAAAAAGTGCTCTCTATAGACACGTGCCCAGGCTCATCAATAGACTTGGTTCCTTTTCACTGGTGAAGAAAGTAGTTTTTTATTTATCCTTTCTTACTGTGTGTGTGTGTGTGTGTGTGTGTGTATGTGTGTGTGAACAAAACTTAAACTAGGATTTGCTTAATTAATCATGAGAATTTGAAGAGCAAGGAGTTGGATAACCTCTTATCTACCTTGATTTAGTATCAGTTTTTCAGAAAGTAGTTACTTCTTTTCTGACAGTTAATTTCAGTGTCAGAAAATGTGTTGCACAAGGGTGTGGATTTGCTTTTCCTCAAAAATTCTTTCAGAAGTTACAGCTAATGGTGATAGATGACTGGGTCAGAGACTTCCAAGTTATCGCCACATAAAGCAGTTTGGAAGCAAATGAGAAAGAATGGTATTTAAGAAAAGAGATTCATTTCTTGCTTTGATTCTTTCCCAGAACAAACATCAAATGTACTACTTTTCTTCCCGGAATTAGGGAAATATTTTCCAAATCCATCTCATGCATGGCATTCCTGTATTGAGATCTTATTCGGGCTATGTCTGTACTTCTGTACTGGAAAACTGATCTGCGGGAATTACTCTGATGCGTGCCTTCACCACTTTTCTCCTGTTTAACACTTCGCTTGAAATATATATATATATATATATATATATATATATACCAAATTTTACTTTAATTCAGTTAGGTTTTTCTCTAATATACTTTGACACAATGAATAAAAAAGTTTCAGATTTTCTTCCTCTTGATTTACCACCCCCCTTTTAAAACAAACAAAGAAACAAACAAATGAACGAACTTTGGGGGGTTATATGCATTGCTTTGAAAAGTTTTCCAGTTGGGTATCTATAAAAACATTCGTCAGATAGAAGGAATTCGAGGAAAAAAACTAAACTCAAATATCCACAGAAAGTAAGGAGAGTTTACAAACTACTTAAGAACAAGAACAAACAAACAAACAAACAACTCTTGATTGTCCTTTAAAATTCAGACACCATCTGTAAATTCCAGAAACAGTTCCCTTGATCTCAGGTTCTGAAGCCCTAGTGTCATGGAGGGTCACAAGGGTTAAGAGAAACAGCCCTGAGTCCACGAAAGCTCAGTTTTGTTTCTCCAGTTGTGAGGACGGGGAGACAAGGACAGCTAGCAACCGTGCTGGTGCCGTTCGTGTAAGCAACCACCTTAATGACGGAAAACTCTATTCAGACTTACTGTGATGGCCTGGAGTCTTCCCTTCACCAGCTCAGCTTCTTCCATTCTAGAAGTCAAGGACAGGCAGACGCTGAAGGAAGTCCCAAGCTACCATAAATCAAGGTGCGTCCTTGGGGAGAGGAGCTGGAGATGACAGAAGAGACAACGGGAGAGAAATCCGCTCTTTGCACCAGGGAGAAAGGCAGAGAATTCGGAATTGTCAGGAGCGGCTCGGAGCCGATGCACAGATGAGGCCAGACAGACACATGTAATGAGGGTGTGCTGGGGAGGCAGACGCTGAGGCTGCTGGCACGAGTTGACTGACAAGTTTGAACGGCAGCCGCACAAGCCCTTTTCCTTCAGGGGCTGCCAGCTCTTTGTTGTACTGTGTACGGTTAGCGAGACACATTCTCTTATTAACCGTTCCTTACCCAAGTCATTATTTGCCAGGAGTGGAGCAGGGAGCTGGCGTGCCTGAGTGTCAGCGCAGCCCAGGTTTTCCTGTGAGCCTGTGTGTTTAAAGTTACCTCGCTTAGTTTACCTCACTCTGGCCTCAGAGGTGTGTGTGTGTGTGCGCGCGCGCGTGTGTGTGTGTGTGTGTGTGTGTGTGAGAGAGAGAGAGAGAGAGAGAGAGAGAGAGAGAGAGAGAGAGAGAGAGAGAGAGAGGACTGGGGCAGAAGTGCTAAGTCACTTGTTTGTCATCCTTCCTCAGCTCCTTTAGTTACCTAAGAACTCTCAGAGCAGAATATTTGCATTGAGCTCAGCTCCCCTCGCAAAGTCACAGGGCAGCCTTCTGTCATCCGTCCGTCCATCCGTCTTGCAAAAAGAAAAACAACAACAACAAAACCCACCACCACCACCACCACCACCACCCCCCAAAAAAGAAAGAAAGAAAGGAAGAAAGAAAGAAAGAAGAAAAGAAAAGAAAAGGCATTGCAGTGCTCGTATTCAAAAGCTGGCTCCTGGGAGTGCTTGGTGCCATCTTTGGATATCTGGGGAATGCAGCAGCACCTTTTTTGGACCCCATTCAAAAACGACAATCTTCAGTTTCAGGAAGGTGCCCATTTTGACCCCTGCAGTTATGCAAGCGCAAGGCTCCAGCCTATATGACAGTGTGCCTAGATTCTGTCACACTGCGTGGACAGTCCCTGCCCTTTAGAGGAAGGCAGTGAAGCCCGGTGAAACTCAGGTCAAAGCAGAGACCAGGAAGCATTGCAACTGACTTTGTTTTCTTTTTCCTACCTATTCTTTAAGTGCATTTTGATGTGGTGAACTCCAATTACCATCCACCACATTATTATGTGTTTGGATGCGATCAGCCCTTTAATATCACCATTCAGGCGGAGAGGTTAAATACACAAGCCTGACACTGAATACATGGCATACATTTCTTTGTGTTTTTGACATTTGTGGCAGGAGTAGCTAATATTTGTCCATAGACAAGTGCATCTCATCTTATTTATCTTAGGGGTGTTGAGTGATAGGTGCTATTATTCCTATTTTAAAATGAGGCAACAGGCTCAGTGAGATCATTTGCCTCGTGCCTAATAAGCAGCAAAGCCGGGCTGGGAATGTCAGCTGTCTGACTTTGTAACAGCCATTCATCAAGCAATGCCCAAGGGCACAGGGCAAAGAGAGATACAGGCTGAAGGCTAAACAATCTTTGAGAGGGAGCTGGAGCCCAGCAGCCTCCTCCATCAAGCTCCCAGGATGCTTACAGATGGATAGGAGAACTTTAGGCAGAACCCTGTGGTTTTCTGCTCTGCAGAAATTTATAGACCTTAGATTGGTTCATATTTTTATTTGGATCTCCCTAACCACAGAGGCCACACCCCGAGTCAGTCACCTGAAGAGCAAGCTTATCACTTTCAAGAATCTGAAATCACAAAGGGTTAGTATCAAGGATATATAAAGAACAGTAAAAATTAGGCACCAAAGAAATAAGGTTGTCCATTGCTAAATGAACCGATAGTCTAAACAAAAAAACCCCCACAGAAACACAATCCAAAGGAAGAAATATAAATAACCAATGGGTATTTGAAAAGGTGTTCAACATCTCTTGCCATCAGAGAAATACAAATCACAGCAGTGAGCTGGTCATTATCAAGAAAAGAAATGGCAACAAATCTGGGAAAGATGTGGGGAAGAAGAAACATATACTGGTGGTGGAAGTATAAACCAGTGTGGCCACAGTAGAAATCAGTAGGGAGGTTTGTTACAAAAGAGAAGTATCATATGACGCAGCTGTTCTACTCCTGGGGATATATCTGAAGGATGCCAGATCCCACTGTTAAGATGCTTATTTGAGATGGAGAGATGGCTCAGTGGTTAAGTGCACTGACTGCTCTTCCAGAGGTCTTGAGTTCAATTCCCAGAAACCACATGATGACTCACAACCATGGGTAATGGGATTGGTACCCTCTTCTGGTGTGTCCAAACAAATAAATAAATAAATCTTTTTTTTATCAGATATTTGCTTTATTTACATTTCAAATGGTATCCCCTTTCCACATTACCCCTCTAAAAATCCCTATCTCTTTCCCCTTCCTCTGCTCACTGCGCCCCCCCTGCCCCGCCCAATTCTGGGGAATTGAGCCAAATAATAAATCTTTAAAAAAAATTTAAAAAATGGCCTTGAAGGACATCAATGGGAGGCGAGGCCCTTGGTCCTGTGAAGGCTGGATGCCCCAGTGTAGGGGAATGCCAGGAATGGGTAGGTAGGGAAGCAGGAGTGGGTAGGTGGGTGAGTACGTGGGGGGAACACCCTCATAGAAGCAAGGGTAAGGGCTTTCAAAGGGGAAATCAGGAAAGGGGATTACATTTGAAATGTAAATAAAGAAAATATCTAATAAAAAAATCTTATACAACCAAAAATAAAAAATAAAAAAAAAGAGAGACTTGTCTATGTGTGCTTAGTGCAGTTCTTTTCATAGTAGCAAGGACATGGAATCAGTTTCCATGTGTGTCAACAGATGAATGGATAAACAAAATGTGGCGGTTTATTCAGTTATGGGTAACTGAATAACAAAGTTAGGAAATCTGCAGGAAAGTAGATGGAACCAGAAAACATTGTTTCATGCAAAGTAACCCAGGCTCACAAGGACAAATACTGTATGTTCTTTCTCTCATATGGGAATCGTGGCCTTTAACTGTTAAATATGTGTAAAAGTACAGACAGGAGTCCATATGGATAAGCATGAAGAAAATAGGAAGGGATCTGTCTTGGTTACTGCTCTGTTGTTGAGAAGAGACACCAAGGCCAAAACAACTTATAAAAGATTTACTGGGGGCTTGCTCATAGTTTCAGAGGGTGAATTCGTGACTATCATGGTGGGGCACGTGGCGGCAGGCAGCTGTAGTGCTAAAGGAGTAGCTGAGAGCTTTCATCTTATTCCCAGACTCTAGGCAATTAGAATAAGACTGAGGCTGATGTGGAGTTCTGAAACCTCAAAGCCCTCCCCCAGGGACACACCTCCTCCAACAAGGCCACACCTCCTAATCCTTCCTAAAATAGTCCACCAACTTCAGACCAAGCATTCTGACTCAATGGAGGCATATGGAGGCCATTCTTATTCAAACCACAGCTCTCACATGACGCTATGGCGTGGGGAAGATATTCAAGCTAAGTGGAATGGGAGAGTACCAGGGAAGGAAGGGTACTGCAAAGAGATGTCAGAGAGGTGGGGGCAGGGAATGGGGAGGTGGGGAACAAATCAAAAGAAATTGTGTTTGAAGGCCTTGTATGGAAATACATTACTTGGTAAGCCAATTAAAAAAATTAAAATAAAAAAAGAGTCTGGGAGCCAGAAAGATGGCTCAGTGGTTAAGAACAAGTATGGCTCTTCCAGAAGACCTGGGTTTGATTCCCAGCACCCATGTCAGGGCTACATATCACCTATCACTGACAATCCAGGAGATCTGACACCACAGGCCTCTGCAG
Organism: Apodemus sylvaticus; assembly: GCF_947179515.1. Taxonomy (NCBI): domain Eukaryota; kingdom Metazoa; phylum Chordata; class Mammalia; order Rodentia; family Muridae; genus Apodemus; species Apodemus sylvaticus. The sequence goes on along the minus strand of NC_067475.1, from coordinate 46,096,771 downwards.
GTACCGGCACTCATGTGCACACTCTCATAGCCCACCATACATGGGATTGAAAATATATTTGAAAAAGAATCTGAAATCATACTTGAGAAAAGTTGTTTTTTTTGTTTGTTTTTACATTCTCAAGAGACATTTAGGAGTAGAGAATAAGAGACTGAGTTGTTTAGGAAGGAATCAAATTGGATTATTACTGGATGGATATTTAAACAAACAAACAACAACAATAAAACAACAATAAACCATCAATTCTTCAAAGCTTTTGAATTTATCTGCAGATCCTCACTGATGCTAAGGACAAGAAAACAGACAAGTATCTCAGTCAGAATTTGGCATTTGCTTGCCAAAACTAATGGGCAGTCATCCAATTAATAATCTGGATCTCTTCCTGAAATCAATTTATCACCCAAATCTCATTCCTGCTGTAGGAAACTCAAAGGTTTTTCGATGAGGAGGAGGGGCTTGGTGGGAGGGAAACAAGACAAATTCAGGAGGAAGCAGAGTTGTGATAGCTGATAGATATTGTGTTTATTCATTCACATAATTGATATTGGTAAAACTGGTATTTTTAAAGTTCACTCACTCATTCATCCTGAATTTATTTATTGAGTGCTCATCATGTACTACTGTGTTGGCTAGGTGTTTGGGATTCTTAAGCAAACCAGATTCTTCTTCTCTAGATATTTATATCTAGTAAGCAATAAAAAAACAAATATAACATGCAATATATAAGGAGATTTTATTATTCTGGGTTCTCTGAGACACAAATGACAAGAAAAGATGCATAGACAAGACATTATTATGAAAAATGAATATATGAGAGAAAATTGGGAGGTAAACAGTTTGGGATTCTGAATGGAAGGGAGAGGGAAAGTTGTATGGGAGCAGCTGATTCTGCAGGGCTGTCGAAGGAACATTGGCCATGGCACTCGAAAGTGCTGGAGCCAAAGTCAGCTATCAGAGTGGTCTTGTGTCCTTCAGGAATGAGCTCAGGGTAATGTTTTTGCCATAGTCAAAGACTGGCTGGGAATAGCCTTGGGAAACATGGCTTAGATGCAAACACAAAGATGGAGATTAGAGAGATAATCTAGGAAAGGAAACTCTTGCTCAGTCAGTTTTCTGTACTTGATATCCATAAAACCGTGATATTGTTATAGGGAAAAGAACATGGAGGAGAATGTAGATTTTAATTTAGAACTGGGTAGTTTTGATAGCTTGAACAAGAGGGGAACATTTGAATAAGACCTTAAAGGGAAGTGGGAGCTATCCATAAAGGCACCAAGTACAAGAACATATTAAGTAAAGTCAATGCAAAGACCCTATAGCCAGCATGATGTAGCATCAGCCTGGTATCATTAGAGGTGGGCACCAAGGGAAGGTAATGTAGGTGAACATGATATTTCTTAATCCACATAGTACCCTGTAAGCCATGGTGAAGACAACAGTTTTCACTCTGTGTGGAATAAGCAGCCACCAATAATTGTCAGTAAAGGAGTCATTCAAAGGTGGAAGATGATAGATAGGATGCAATTGTGTGAGAGATGATGGTGTCTTGGTCTAAAGTGAGAACAGTAAGTGTGCTTGGAATTGTTAGAATTGTGTGTGTGTGCATGCGTGCGTGCGTGCGTGCGTGCGTGTGTGTGTGTGTGTGTGTTTTAATCTTTTTGGTAGATTAAAAAGAATCTAAGGTGTAGGATATGAGCAAAATAGAAGGTTCTGGATTACTTTTGGTTTCTTGATCTGAGGAAATATAATATCGGCTATCAGTTGAGGAAAAGAAATTTGTGAAAAAAACTTGGGGGTAGAAGATGGGGGTTTGAGGTGAATATGGATAATAAGAGCTTATGTTCTCACCAAGTCAATTAATTATCCATAATTGAACAAGCAGTTGGCTATGGACTTTGGGTTTAAGGAAAGGCATCTCAGATGGACTTATAAAATATACAGTACCTCTAGAAGTGTAAGTTGGATCACAAGATATCTAGAGTTATATTTTATAAAGCAGCATAGCCTAGCAAGTTGCGTCCACTGAATGTTAAGTATGTAGTTATGATCTGAGACCTTTGCAGGATAGCAGGAGGGCTATATCTACTCTCAATCATTTTATTAAGACAGATCTTCTGTTGTTTGTTAATCCATATCAACGAGGATGATGAGTTAAAAGTTGTACTTTATTAGCAATTTTACTTACCTTTCTCATTACCTTGAGAAATACATGGCTGAGGCATATTAAAGAAAGACAGTTTTATTTTGGCACACAGTAGGGAAGGCACAGAGGGTGAGGTGTCTTGGTCTGGGGTGGCAGTAACTTCTCACCAAGCTTGCTGCATCTTGAAGGGTCAGGAAAGAGTCTGGGCCAGAGGCAGGAATAAGATATAACTCTTAAAAGCCAGTCCCCACAGACCCACCTCTGCTAGCCCTATCACTTGTTTCAACATCCCCAAACAACACCATCCATCAGGGATCAAGCGCTTCAACATAAGAGCCCACGGGAACATTGCACGTTGAACCTATTTAATTAGGAGTTAGAGGGGAATAAGAGATGTAAAATAGTTCTGCTTGCCAAGGATTTTACTGTCTGGTTGGAGAGTTAAGACATATGTTTGAAGAAGTTAGTGACAAAAAGAAACAAAACAAAACACACCAATAAGGCAGCCACCATGTACCTAGCTGTGATGAAGTACTAAGTATGGTTCTCTTCAGACCTTAGTACGCTGCCTTGGCACCAGCCTGTGTTTTGGGAGTCTCTACTGGGCTCTTTTCACAGCACCCACGTGAACTGACACATAAGCGTGAAGAGAATGGAAGAAGGAAGAGATTAGGTGAGGTGCAAGGAAGTTACCTCAAGCTAGACTTAAAAGTGGAAAAGACATTTCTATGGTTAGAGGACCAAAAGGAGATAACTTTTCTTTGGGCAGAAAGAAGGATTAGACAGACTGACAGAAATAGATATCTGTACAGAGAGCTCAATGTTCATAGACAAGAATGAAAGATGTAGGAGAGGAAAGATCAGATTCATATTTCAGGAGAATAAAGTCAGTTTTTCTCAGAGCACATAGGAAGAAGAAAAAAAAACCTGAGACACTAAGAGTTATCAGAAGGTAGGAAAAATAGATTTCCTCAGGATCCCGCCTTTGCTGTGGGCCCCTCCCTCTAGCTCTTTTCCTCTGTCTCTTTCAGCTTTTCCTTCTAGCCCATGTGCATTCCTTTGTGTCAACTCTGGCCACTCTCTACCAGGGACACCACAACCAAACAATTGTCTAGGATCCAGAATGGGCAACCGCAACCAAAGAATGGAACACCTCCCAACAAAGACACCAAAACAAACACCAAACAAACAAAACATCTCAAATGTCATAACTCCAGATATGTAGATCCTATCACAAAAACAAACAAAAATAACACCATATGCTTCCTTCAGAATCCAGTATCCTATTTCAATAGGACCTTAGAAAACAACTTGGGTAAGATAGAAGACAGAGCTTTCAAATTAGCAATCATGACTGAATATGTTCAAGGGTCTTAAAAAGGAGACTAAGAAATGCCTCAATAAAGATCATGAAAACAAAAATAGATAAATGAAATAAAGAAAACAATTCAAGATATCAAAGTAGAATTTAACAGAGAAACAGAATCATGAAAGAAAACTCAGAAATGAAATAAAACTGGAAATGAAAGATTTAGGATGTCAAACAAAAAGTTCAGATGTAGCCTCACCAATGAACTACAAGAAGGGAAGAGAGAATTTCAGATCTTGAAGACAAGTTAGAAGAAATGGATAGGTCAGTCAAAGTATACATCTTCTGAGCATTCCACCCAACACTAAAGAATATATACTTTCTTCTCAGTAGCTCATGGGAATTTATCCAAAATTGACCTCAGACTTGGAAACACAGCAAATCTCAATAAACACAAGAAAATTGAAATAACACTCTGTACCCTGCCTGAACACCATGAATTAAAGCTAGATATCATCAACAACAGAAACAACAAATGATAAAGCTAGATATCAACAACTAAAGAAATAAAATAGAAACAATCAACCAAACAAATAATCAAGAAAATTCCCAAATTCATGGCAACTGAACAGTTCACTACTGAGTGAAAAATGACTCAACATAGAAAGCAAGAAGAAAATCAAAAACATCTTAGAACTGAATAAAATAAAATACTGTTTAGCTATGAAGAAAATAGGAAATTATGAAATTTGATGGTAAATGTATAGAGTTAGAAAAAAAAATCCTGAGTGAGATAACTCAGATCCCCAACGACTAAGATTGTATTTTTTTCTTATAAAGCTTTAAATATGTGTACTATAATCTGAATAACCACAGAGGTTAGGTGCCTATTAAGGGACTAGTGAGGATCCCCAAGGAAGATGAAATAGAATATAGTGTTACAGAGAGATAAATGGGAAACTAGGATATGAGGCTTAAATAGGGAAGGGCATAGGAGAGAAGAGCAAGGAAGGGAATGTGGGGAGGGATGCCTAACACTAATGGTCATTTGAAAAAGCAATGGAAGCCTTCTACTGTATAAGCTTCCTAAAGTATATACATATTTGAAAAAATCAAAATGAAGTCACTAACTAGTAGGAGAGATAATGGCTCGACTGGACATTTTGTACCACTAAGTAAAACCACAACCTGATGTCAAGGCCTAATTACTGATGAGAACGCTTACATGTGCCATAGAACACAGAGTCATTGAAGTGTTAACTAGAAGCTTCATACCTAGTAACTCACATTCATGGTACTAGAAGGTACTCTGCATGCTGCCGGAGGAGAAAGGTAATCATCGATGCCATCCTGCTATGAATCCTGTTACCTACAATGGTGATCTATCTGCAAAATGGTAATATACTGATGCAATAGAGGCACAAATGTTATGGGAGTAAGCAACCTCTTTATGATTTTATTTAAGGTCCACTCCACAAGATGGAACACATATGTACCACTGCTAATGTGGCCAAGAACCTGGGACTAAAAAGGTTATGGGTCTGTGTAAAAGCCACCTGTAATTGTCAACTCAGAGACTTACTGCTGAATAAGCTCACCCTTTCTAGCTCTTTCTGAACTCTAGCTGGCTGGTTCAACTCAACTGTTCTTGCTCAAAGTCCTCTTCAAGCTGACTGATTCAATCTGGTTTCTTTTGGCTTCTCACTGAATTGCTTGGCTTAGCCTCAAACTAACTCTGGAAATATGCTCTACTATTCTTTTCTTTCTTATTCTCTGGTTTCAACTGCCTCTCTATGAACTCACAAACAAACTCAACTCTACAGCACTGAACTCACTCAACTGCACCAAACTGATTGAACTGAGCACAAACTCAACTGACTGAACTGATTGAATTCTCTCTGTGCCCCCTGCTGCTCTCTTAAGTTGTCTCTCTTCCCCGTGCTGTTCTTATGAGAGTTGGGAGTATCCTATGTCTGACTCATTTTGTCCATACTTTCTCTGATTCATCATTTTATCTGGCCTTCTATTAGATATCACTTTCAAACATGGCTGCTTCCTTTTACAAACCAACATTACCTACATTGTTTGGGGTTAAAGGTGTGTACTAAGGATGTGTTTGTATTCCATCCAGATCACACAGATCTAGAAGGTCTTTGGACATAATCAGAGCAGCCATGTTGTTAGGTTAAAATTCCTCTGCAGGTCTAGAGCAGTGGTTCCTATGTTATGTTATGGTGACTCCCAACCATAAAATTACTTCATTGCTATTTCATAACTGTAATTTTGCTACTGTTATAAATCATAATGTAAATATTTGATATGCCAGATATCTGATATGTGACCCAGAAAGGGGTTGCAACTCATAGGTTGAGAACCACTGGTCTAAGGGGAAAACCTAATAATTTACTAAAGGAACATAGCAATAAAATGATTCCCAGTGACAAACTGCTATACTCATAGAGGAAGTGCCTTGTTCAATCTGTACCAGAGAAGCTTCCTATTGTAGTAGATGGGGATTAACACAGAGATCCATGACTGGACCATGTGCAGAGCGTGAGAGACTTTGGAGCACTCAGAATAGGATGTTTTCATCAAACCTCTTACTTTGAGACTCAGAGATCTAAGTGAGAGAGAAAAGACTGTAAGAGGCAGAGATGACGAATGACTCAAGGAGACAGCGTTTTCCAGACACTAGAGGACTGATGCACACATGAACTCGCAGAGACTCTGGCGGCACACATAAGAGCTACACAGGTTCAAGCCAGATGGGACCCCAGCACCGAAAGGGGGATTAAAAAAAGAGCTGCATTCTTAATTAAGAAGCTATCTTCAATTGATACCTGCTGGCAAATAGAAAATCAGTTTTCTCCCATGAGTCTCTCTGGATTTATCAACCACAACTCAGGGCATTCTCCATGCCCAGGAATAGGTGGACACAAAACAAATTCAGCAGTATTTTGTGTATCTTTTGTTCATATTGCTTGGTTTTGGTGTTTTTTCCTCTATTGTTTTACTTTTCACATTTTTTGTGTTTGTTTTTGTTTGATTTTAGGAGAGAGAGAGAGAGAGAGAGAGAGAGAGAGAGAGAGAGAGAGAGAGAGAGAGAGAGAGAGAGAGAGAGAGAGAGAGAACATAAAGTTTGATGGGTAGGGATATGGGGAGGATTTGGGAGGAACTGGAGAAATGAAAATATGATTAAAATATACTGTGTGAAATATTTTTCAGTAATAACAACAATAAAAGAAGGTAAGAAATCGGCTTTAGGAGGAAATGCCAATCATAAAATACTAAAATATTGCTGATGATCATTAAAAAACAAAATCACCCAAATTTTTCCTAATCTTTAGAAGATCTGAACACAGAAGCGAGAAAGGCATTGTGGTTAAACATCACTTTCAAAATGCAGGAGACAATTTAGTTCATATTATGCACTTTTGAGAGGTAGTTAGACTTAAGGGCACCTTTATGAACATATTAGGCTAGTTAAGAAGGAAGTGGTTATATATCTTTCTCCTTGCCTTCTGCTTTTTCACCATATGACATTTTCCTCCACTTTATGATGCAGCCAAATATCTCTCTGGATGTAGCCCCTTGACTTTGAAATACTCAGTCCCCATAAAACTTCTGTTGTTTATAATTTACACAGTCTGTGGTAGTTGTTATAGAAGCACAAAATGGACAAGCATGAATGAATAGAAAGGATAAAGCAAATGGGATTTGAGTGTTTTTTATATATTTTATTTATGTATAACACCCAAGTAGTGTAAATATATATTATATATACATTAAAATAAATATATCATAATTAATCTAGAACATGCATTAATATAATATTAATATATAATATTAACATACATTATAGATACCAAGTCACTCATATATATATATATATATGAAAGTACTGGGTAATTTCACAAATCCTGGAGTGGTTATTTCATCTCTTCTGGAATTTTTTGAAACTAGGTCTTGTGTTAGGTAACTTTTTCAGGCTTCCAGAGGCCTGAATTGGTGGAAGCTTAAGGATAAAAGTTAATTTTCTCCCCTTCAGACAAGGTCTCAGTATCTCAAAGCTGTTCAAGGCCCAGGTTCACCTTAAGGTTGCGGCAATTGTCCTGTGTCAGCCTTGAGTGCTGGGATCAGAGCCAGGTACCACCATACTTGTTTAGTCTCTTGTACATTTTTTGTTAGTTTGAACTTTTCCCTTTTACAGATTTTGTTTGGGATGAAGTGTCCTTAGCCCAGGCTGGCTCTGAACTCTTTATAGGTCCCAGGCTAGCATCCAGCTCCTGATCCTCTGTCTCAACTGCCTACTCCTGGCACCACAGGCCTGTGACCCGGGAGCTGTCTCTGTACACCACAGCTCATTCAGACAGAACTGAACACCAGCGTGCGCGTCAGCCCAGGCTCTTTTGTTCTTCCTGACTCTTACTGTGCTACAGGCTCAGGCTCTGCCCTGCTCTAGTTGACCCTAAATGGGACAGAACTGCTATGGGCCAGACTACAGTGGTCTGTGACTAGGGGAGCCACATGCAACAAGAGGTTTCTGACTCTGGTGTATTTTAACTCCAGGGCACATCATGCTATTTATTTCTTTGCTAGGTAATATGACCTCTAAGGACAACAAACTTCGGTACGGTCTACAGTACAGACTCCCTCCTTACTTAAGTGTCCACAGCCTTGTGCAGAGTCTATCCTTCCTCTCTTCCTTTGTTCTCTCTTGACCATCCAACAGCGTGCTCTCTTTGCTCCCACTTTCACTTTTGCCAATTCCTTTGTGTGTGTGTGTGTGTGTTTCTGTATGTATGTGTGTGAGTGCATGTGTGTGTGTGTTTGTGTGTGTGTATGTGTGTGAGTGTGTATGTGTGTTTCTGTATGTATGTGTGTGAGTGCGTGCATGTGTGTATTGTATATGTATGTGTGAGTGTGTATGCGTGTATGTGAGTGTGTGTATGTATGTGAATGTGTGTGTATGTGTGTGTGAGTAAGTATGTGTGTGAGTGTGTGTATGTGTGTATATGTGTGTGAGTGTGTGTGTGTGTGAGTGTGTGTGTGTGTTCTCTATCTTACAGAGTTTATATCAGATAGACATTAAGATGCTTAAGTTTACTCAGACCTCCAGCTTAGACTTCTGCCTTAGGCTTCAGACTATTAAGTCTCTGTTGAGTTCATATCCCCACATGGTTCTGTGATTTTATTCCTTTACTTTTAACCATACATCTTCCTTGATGATCTCTTCTTAGAGTCCTACCTTGATCACCTAATATAACACTTGAGATCTTACTGCCTCTATCCACCCCAACACCTCATTTCATTTTCTGTTTTTTATTACAGCTTTTATTATTCTCTAGATCATAAAATGTACCTTTGTTGTTATCTAGATTCTTTATTTAGCATATAACTTCCACATAATAAAGACCTTTTGTTTGTGTTCTAAATGCTTGGGTAAGATTTGATAGTTAATGGACAGCCATTCGTTGTCAAAAGATGGGTCACTTGATTCATCGGACTTTTCAATATGTATTAAATGATTTCTAGGCCTACAGAGTAGACTGGGAGTTTATAATGCTCTATTTTTTAACAGACACATTCTAGTTGTGCTTGTGTAGGATACAGTATGATAGTTGCTTCTGTATATATTGCATGATAATTAAATAAGGGTTATTAGCCCAGTCATCACCTCAACCTTTTACTATTATTTTGAGTTGAAAAAATGAGAAATATTTTCTTCTAGTTATTTTGTAACCTGTATCATTGTTAATTATAGCCGTCTTGCTGTGTACTAAAATTTACATGGTCTTGGAAATTAACACTTAAAAAGATTAAAGTATAAATAGGTCATAGATGTGTATTTAAATCTGGGAGCACCTAGCTCCAGAGCTCCATCTCAGTGTTGGGCTCCATCCCACCTGTTATTTACAAAGTCATAATGGTATGGCAATACCATGAGGCTAAACAACCACATCATGTACCAACAATAATACATTATGCATGGCACGCAACTTTCATCATTTTGACGATTTGTGAATAAACCTTTTTAAGGTTGGACAAGCCCATAATCATCTTTCTTAGACATTGGAAAATAGACTGTAACTATTCAGTAAAGGAGGTATTCTTGAAGGTCCACTAATATACTAAAAATGACTGCAATATTAGAATACTGTGTGTGGCTAAGCAGCCTGCTTTCTCTTTGAACATTATTAATAACTTCAGACTAGGTTTCCTAGAGGTCAAACAACTGGTGGAAAAGGATATTTAATGAAACCAATTGTTTGAGTGTTTTGAGATAAAAGGTGCAGCTGTTTTCCCCCTACTATAAATAACCACAGATTAAAAAAATAAGATTAACAAACAAAACTTATATAGCAACTTCCCCCATAAACCTCCAACCCAAGGGAAAATGATTCCTTATTTATTTCTCTTCCCCTATCCACCCAAACGAGATGTTAATATTTAGCCTACTTAAGAGCTCCGGTGAATTTACCCCTCGCACATCAGATCCTTGGGCAGTGTATAGTGAAGAGGAAGATGAAAAGGGCCATCCTGGTTCAGGTCTAACTGTATTTGTTTTGAGTGGGAACATTCAGTGGGGACCGTTAGCCTTATTCACTTTCCTTCCTATGGTAGCAGGGAAGGAAGCTGCCCGACCCTCAGTATTGTTTTTGGGCTTGGGTGTTTTCCAGAATGCTGGCGCACTGTGGTACCTTCACTTGAGACTTTCATTTTTAGCCAGCCAATCCAATGTGACATTTGAAATGTTTGAACTAAAAAAAAGTTTCTGAAATAAGATGTAATTTGAATTGTGTCTGTCATATGTGATAGCGCAGTTTAAGCTGACCCTGGTAAGAGCATCTCTGATCCTTCCACATTTTGCCATTGAGTGAGATCCATACACAACACCATTGGTTGGTAACTTGCATCCTGTTCAATAACTTATATTTCAGTGTGCCGCTCCTTGAAAAACTGGTTGGGTTTCTGTTTTGCTTCTGGCTGAGTAACTACAAAAACTGTCAAATTAATGAAAATGTTAGAGTTAATAACTGAATTAATCTAAAATTTAAAACTTAACTGCCTACATTGCATCTGTGTCAATTTAGCTAGTTTTTTAATAAAAAATTTTTTTAGCCTTTAGCTGGCTTAATGGATAAGAGCACTGGCTGCTCTTCCATAGGACCCAGGTTCAATTCCCAGTGCCCACAAAGCAGCTCACAACTGTCCGTAACTACTTCCAGAAGATCTGACTTCTTCACACAGACATATGCACAAGCAAAACATCGAAGTACATGTCAATAAGTAATAAATTAATTAATTAAAGTACTGGTCTTTTACTACTTTAAAAATTGAAGAACATTTTATGTGTATGAATGCCTGAATGTATGTATGTGTACCACACATGTGCCTGGTGCAGGCAGAGTCTGGAAGGGAGCATTGGAGTTACAGGTGGTTGTGAGACACTCTAAGGGTTCTGAGAACTGAACCCGTCTCGTGTCCTCTGCAAGAGCAACCAGTGATCTTAATGGCTGAGCAATCTCTCCAGTCTCTTTGGTTTTGGTCTTGAAAAGTTATTTCTTCTCTTTTATCTCCAGAAGTCATAGTTTTCAGTTCGAAGAGTAAGTGATTATACTTTTTTAATGTTTGAATAGCTGGAAATTTTGGCCATAGATTTGCAAGAAATGATTATTAAGTGGAGTTCTTTCTATCTGCTTTAAAAAAAAAAATCTTATTTTCCCCTTTCATTGTTTCCTGTAGCTTGAATTACATTTGTTGATAATATGGGTAAAAACAACATCCTTGCATTTATATAGCGCCAATAAATGGCAACAGTGGAACTGGGGGAGATGATTGAGGAGCTGTTTCCCCATGATCGAGTCACTGACTCTATGACTCTATTTACCTCTCAAAAGTAGACTTGGGGAGTCTCTAAACACTGTATTCCCTAAGAAGTCCTGTGGAACATTTTTTCTACCCCACATGTGTGCAATTTGGAATCTGGATACAAAAATGTGAGGGGATGGCCCTGCTGAGCAGAAGCTAGCATCTCTGAAGTCCAACCACTTTCCCCTTTCATCTGCACATCACACGCTTCATAAACCATCTCCTGACTATGCAGCATCATGTCGTGTGCTACAGGCAAAGATAGAGAAGATGGTGAGCTCATTTTATTGAAGAAGACAGAGGCAAATAAAGACAGCAAAGACTGAAGAAAGCAGAAAGGTCGTTCAAATCAGAAGCAGAACCAAGGAAGGGCCAGGCTGAGACTAGCACAGGAGACAGCTGGACTGTTTGAAGTTTTAGAATTGTACAAATCACAGTTAAAGATGAGAATGAGTCAGGAGTGTCAATGGGGGTGGGGGAAGGGCATATTATAGCCACAGCCCTTGCTTTCCGAGATCTTTACAGACAAGCTAATCTTTCCAGGTTCCAAAGACCACAGATGACATACTACCAAGCTGTTACATACAGGGTTATAAATGCTAGTTTGATATATAAGGCATGTGACTTTCAAGGTATGCTTCTCTGTTTAGCATATTGCATATGTACTATGTATACCTATGCATACATACACACACATGATAAGAGCATTTATCTGTAGGTATTTTTTTAATGACACCCAAGTCACATATCAAAATCTTGGACCTCTTTATGGTAAAATTAGCTATGACTATGTAGTAAGACCCTGTCCAAAAGAAATAAAAAGACTGAGAACTTACAAAAACATATTCATGGAGAGTAACACGTATTTCACAGTGGCTAATTTGTAATTATGATTGCTAGTATTTAATTATTATCGTGCACAAGCCGAATTCTTTTTTCTTGAATATATTCTTCATTTACATTTCAAATGCTAAAACCTTTCCTGGTTTCCCCCTCCTCAAAACCCCCCAACCCCTCCTCCCACCTCTACCTCCAAGTATATGCTCCTTCAGGAGACCCACTCCCACCTCTCCCCCTCGATTTCCCTTTGTTGGGGCCTCTATCTATTGAGCCTTCACAGGACCAAGGACCTCTCCTCCCACTGATGCCTGACAAGGCATTCCTCTGCCACACTTTTGGCTGGAACCATGTGTACCCCTTGGTTGATGGTTTAGTCCCTGGGAGTCCTGGGCACCTGGGTGGCCAACATCGTTGTTCTTCCCATGGGGCCAGTCCAATGTTTGGCTGCTAGCACCTGCCTCTGAATGTGTAAGGTTCTGGCAGGGCCCCTCTGGAGACAACCATAACAGGCTCCTTTTGTTATGCACTTCTTGTCATCCATAATAGTGCCAGGGTTTGGTGACTGTTTATAGGATGAATCCCCAGGTAGGGCAGTCTCTGGGTGGTCTTTCCTTCAGTTTCTGCTCCACAACTTTGTCTCCAAAATTGCTGTATTATGCAATGTATATTACATAATTGAGTATTTTGTTCCCTTTCTCAGAGGAACCAAAGCACCCCCACTTCAGTCCTCCTTCTTCTTGAGCTTCCTGTGGTCTGTGAATTGTAACTTGTTTATTTTGAGCTTTTGCACAAGCCAAATTCTTTAAAATGTACATCAAGTTTTGGAAGCATGCGTCCTGGTTAACTTCAGCAGTCAACTTGACACAGCCTAGAGTCTCTGAGAGGAGAGCCTCAACTGAGGAACGTTTTAGATGAGATCAATCTGTGGAATTGATGTACCAGGGCTCAGCCTCCTGTGGCATGATCCCTAGGCAGAGGCAGGTAGTCCTACCTAGTATAATCTGGCCTGTGACTTGGATAACAAGCAGCATCTTACATTGTTCCTGCTATGTTTCATTGGTCCTGAAGTGAGTGCCTCAGTAGGAGGTAAAGTTGTGTGCAATAGAAGTCGTTCCTTTCTTCATGCTTCTGCCTGGATATCCCTCAATGATAGATTGTGACCTGGAGATGTAAGCTGTAGTAAACCGTTCCCTTCACTAGATTATTTTCAGAGTGTTTCTTCACAGCAACAGAAAGCAAGCTAGAATGCACATCATTTTCCACTCAGGACTTTTATTCTTGTTGACTGCATGTCTCTACGTATACACATCAAAACCATACTGACTGGTTCAAGAGAAAGAGCACACTCATCCTTCCTCATGATCAAAAAGCTATCCAGTGATCTCATTCCCAACATGGGGAAGCTGAAGCCAACGTGGGCAGAGTGCCAGTTCATTAAATGGTAATACTCCTTGTCCAGCAGATTTTCCATTAGACTGACTGGAAATCTTGGAAGGTTGGGTCTGATTCTTTGTCATTATGGAAATATTCTATAAGCTTATCCAATTAGTTCAGCTTCTAGGTACCACCATCTCTCTAAAAGCCAGCGTGTGAGCCAGTTATGTTAAAGTGGATTTACATGGCAAAGCAAGAAATGAAGCAGCTGTCAATGTGTCTGCCCTTCAGCCATTCCACTGTTAAGAAGGAAGGTTGGGGGTTTGCTTACTGACAGATCGGGCTCCAGACAATTGTAATTCTAGCGTCAAGATCTTTGGACATAAGTGTTTTGAAAGATGCCAACTAAAAGCTTACTTCCAAAATATTTAATGGGTCTATCTTAAGAGAGATGAATGCTTTGGTAATGTTTATTGCAAACGACTTAGCATAGACCTTTAGAAAGGACCCTAAGAATTATATCTTTCTCCCTTAAAATCTTCATCATTTTCCACTTAGAAGTTATATTCTAAAATAGAAGCAAATATCGCGGTTCCTTCATTGAATCTACCACACAAAGTGGAATTCTTTTGAGTCCATACCCTTTATTTTCCTTCTTTTCCCTTTTCTCTCTCTCCCTCCTCCTCTTCTCCTTCTGTTCTCATTTCTTTTCTGGTGAGATTCTAAGTGTAGGAGGGTAGATTGCTTAATGTGTTCTCAGGGCAAAGACTGAAAGGATTACATTATATAGCCATGCTGTGGTGTGGGCGGGGTGCGATTTTAAACAGCATCAAGCTCCAAGAAATAGAATTACCACAAACAGAACTGCAGGGACCTCCTTAGAGTTTAGGCAGAGCCCATATTTCCTGTGGAATTTGAAGACTTAGAATGTCACCCCATAGTGGCAGTGGCAGCTGCCCGTTTATACTCTCAGCACTTGTGTGTCACCCAATTCTTAAAATCTCAGAAATAAAAATAGCGTCTTAATATATTTAATTGAAGTGCCATATTCCTCCAATAAGTACCTTATTGGAGATAAAATGTAAAACAAAATATAAATTTCCCTCTTTATGGAATTTCTAAGGTCAGTCCATCTCCTCCCATCTGGAAACTTGGAATTTGTTAAGATGAGATCTGAGGCTGGTCAGATGCCCACATCACAAGCAGCCTTGGAAGGCACTTCCTGAGTAGAATAACAATTGCAATTCAACTGGGAAACAGGTCCACCCAGATAAGCATCTTCTGTTACTTTTTAAAGGCTTTATTGCTAGGCGTTCTCTGCTTGACAATTTTGTGCTTATGGAACTCGCTTTCCCTCGTCATTTTCCTTACATCTCCTCTTTGAAAATGGATAGGGGTGAAGGAAAGGAAAGCGACCTTTTTAGGGAGTGGGGCAGGTTCCACTTCCTTCTTTGACCTTAGCCGGTTCATCTGTGTGAAGAGGAGAGGAAGTGCATCTCCCCATGGCTTAATGGAGTACTTTCCTGGAGCTGTTGAAGGGAGTAAGCTTGTCAGGTCACTTGAATAGCTTCATAAGCTTGGGGGGGACTGTGGGGTCTTCCCCCTTTCCTACAAATCTACAAGCACAGCTCCACACACCGACAAATGGTGCGAAATCGGTACACAGCAGGAGATGTGCACGGGGGGAGCGGGGGGGGGTCCTTACACAGGATTACAAATGGTAGTCACCACCTGCCAAGTTATTTATGAGGAAGAGAGGCAGTGACTTGCTAGCATGGGGCACCAAATAAAGATGGACTTGTGGTGCACAAAAAGAATGTGACAGTTCAGTTCTTTGCATTTGTTTATTGATGATTCCCCCCTCCCCACGCTTAGGTCTTGGCATTCTATCCAGAGCAGACTGTGTGATCTCCCCTCCGGGAACAACTCAGGGTTTAGCTTTATTTACAAGGTTCTTTATTCTAAAGAGCAAAATGTTCTTGCTGACAGAGTCCATGCTGCGTGGCAGCCTATTGCCCTCTCTACTTGGGAGAAATATTTACTCCTATAGAGAAGTCCTAAATGCTAGCAGGTTCCTAGCCAGCCTTTTCTTTTTGTATTGATCTAAACCACTGATTTTAGTGTAATTATTATTTGTTATCAGCCATGTCTTTTCTCTGTTCTTTGTAAGGTTCTTTAGTAAACATGGCTCTGGGTTACTATCTGAGCTTTTATCTTCTATTCGCTTAAAGACCAAGTTCATGCTGCCTCAGAATTTCTCCTTAACAAGAGAAGGGTGAATTCAGGCAGAGTAGAAGAAAGCACAATTTGAATCATTTGAAGGCACACAGTATTACCAGCGGACTGGCAGTGGCATTCTAGAAGTGGGTAGACAACCATGGTATGTATTCTTTGATATAGAAGCTCTAGGAACTCCTACTAGGAACCCTGAGTAGAAAATTCTCCTTACTGAGGGAGACTGTTGAAAAGACATGTATTTGATTTTCTATATTTTCGGGATGATACTTTCATGAGTATCATCTCAGATTTCCACAGGAAGGAACCTGCCTTCATATGTTGAGTAAACAAAGCTTAAGTAGAGAGGACAGAGAGACAGCTCACCGTTAAGAGTTCTGACTACTTTTATAGAGGACTGGGGTTCAATTCCCAGCACCCACATGGTGGCTCACAACCATCTGTAACCCCAGTTCTAAGGAATCCGATGTCCTCTTCTGCGTTCTGTGGGCACTGAGTACCCACGGTGCATACTCAGGAAAAACACCTATACACATAAAATATAAATAAGTCTCAAGAAATCAGTGCAAGGTATTGCCTTGAAAGACAAAAGAGGACAAGAGACTTTTCTCCCAGCACTGCTGAGTTCTGAGCGTGATTAAGTAGATGACAGAGCAAAGTATAGCTTGGTAGATGACAGAGAAAAGTATAGATGGAGGGACCAGCATCATTGAATTAGCAGCTGGTACAGATCACCAGAGGACAGAGAGGCAGAGAATTCCAATAGAGGAGTAGGACAGTATAGGATTCTCCCGGGACTAAAAGAGAAGACTAAGGTTTTTAGGAGTGGTATGCTCTTCCTGGCTAGGAGCAGTAGCATCAAAAGCAATTGCAGTGTCTCTTTCATCCTTCACACTTTTCCTGGCTGTCTTGGACTATGGCCTGAGGAAAGTTCTTTACACTGGGCAGTGGCCTTTGTAATCTAAAGATAAAAAATTATGCACTGCAGCTTTTAGGCCCAATTCTGTCAATGGCTCTTGGTTCTCTCTGCCAAACCAAGAAGTGCTAAAACCTTTGGAGCTTTTAGCCAAGGTACTGACTCAAACGGCATGCGTAATTGATCTCATATCCTGGTTGCTTTCATTTATTCTCGTTTTCTCCAAATGAGCATAGATTCTTTGGTCATTACCTCATGTATCCCCACTATTTAATGAAGCCCCTTCTTCCACTTAATCACAGGTTTATTATTTTTAGGGAAAACCAGAATCAAGTCTAGGTGTATTTATTGAGTCTACTTATCTCCAATCATTTAGGTCAACTTGAATTATACATGTAGTGGTGAAAACAGTGCCATCTTTTCAATGACTTGTGTGCTTAATTAAGCAGTCATACTCTTCTTAGCGGTCAATTCTTGTACTAAAAAGCAATCTCTTCCCTAAGGAAGTAGCTTGAGAACAAACCTGTAATGGGGCATCCATTCTACCTACCATCTGTGTGTCAGTAGGTCATTGCTATGTGTAGGTCAGTAGGTCATGTTAGCTGGAAAAGATGAATCTATTGGAGTGTTAAATTACTTTGGTTTCAAAAATGTTGCTGTGCAGCTGGAGAAATGGCTCACTGGTTAAAAGTACTTGTTTTGCAGAGGATCTGGGTTCAGTTCCCAGCACCCACATGACCATTTATAACCTCCCATAATACCAGTGGATTATACTGGTATATATAATATACTAGTATATATAATACTGGAGGATCTGACATGCTCTTCTGACTTCCATGGGCACCAGGAGCAAACATGGTACTAAGACATACATGCAGGCCAAGCACTCATGCACATAAAATAAATGTAAAAAAAAAAAAAAGATTGTCAGAGCTGAATAGTACAGGACAGTTCTGAGATCAACTGTTTACAAGGTGAACGTGTTCACTGCTTGATATCTTAAAGCTATCGTTGTCAGACAGTTGATTCTGCTCACTGGAAAAATATTTATTATCTGTCTACCATGAACAGGTTCTGGACAAAGAATGGCAATGGAATCAGGAGAAAACCAGCCATCGTCTGCTCTCCTTGACCTCAGATTTGTGGTGAAAGACTTTAGACACAAATGGGGTATTAGACTGAGTTAAATGCTATGGAGAAAAGAAAGCAGGACCTCCCACAGAGTCAGTAGCTGGGGCAGTAGCTTTGGTGGGATGTGTCTAATTTAGATAGAGATGCCAAGGAAGGCTTTTCTGAAGAGATAATGCTTGAGATTTTTTTCTGAAAACTTGAGTTCTTTCTGAGCCAGATTCTTCTTTTCATATTTTTAGAACTGTGAAGTTTAGATATGTTAGATTTGAGTGTTGCCCCAGCAGGTGTGTGTGTGTGTGTGTGTTGTCCCTGGAGGCTGGAAGAGCATGCTGGATTCCCTGGAACTGGATTTACAGGTAGTAACTATAAGCTACCATGTGGGTGCTAAGAACCAAACCTGTGCCCTCTGCAAGAGCAGCAAGTTCTCTGAGCCGTCTCTTCAGCCCCACTGGTTTCTTGTTTTAATTTTATTTACACTTTTTTAACTTAGGCAAACCTTCCCCCTCCCTGAACCTTAGAGAAGGATATACAGATGTCCCATGCAGCGATGGGCAGTCAACAGAGAAGGATATACAGATGTCCCATGCAGCGATGGGCATTCAGCAGTTACGTATTCTCTGCACTGTGACCAGCCAGTTGTTACTCTCTACAGTAATTGCTGCCCACTGTAAAAGGAAGCTCCTTTGACTCACACGATAAGCACACTATTCTATAAGCATAAACATAACTATGCGGAAGGCAGTTTGACAGGCATACTTTATTTACTTAATAGAACAATAGCAGTAGCTTCCTCACTAGGTCTGTGACCTCGCTAGCCACAGACCTTTGACCAGGTTACAGTATCAGATATGGATTTCACAGCTATGGAGCAAAAATCAAACTAGAAAGCTGCTGCTCACCTCATAGCAGCCAAGCCATTAGTTCACAAGCAGTGCACCTTGCCCAGTGAGTCGGGAGTATAGCCTGCAGGGTCCACAGATGAGTGACGCTTCAGTGACAGTACTTGCCCAGTATTCCATACACCTTGATAAATGCTACCATTAAGGACAAAGCTTCCAGCCCAATCCCTCCTCCGTTTCTCTATGTCCTGATGTCCAACACTGTGGTGTTTTTAGCTGAAGCTAACTTTTCTCCCAGTTGCAATCTTTGTTTCCTTTTAATAAGTACAGTATCTTCCAACTAGGAAAAATTGCCTCCAGGTAATTGGTGGTACTTA
Source organism: Apodemus sylvaticus (assembly GCF_947179515.1). Lineage (NCBI taxonomy): Eukaryota > Metazoa > Chordata > Mammalia > Rodentia > Muridae > Apodemus > Apodemus sylvaticus. Next base: position 46,077,735 of record NC_067475.1, on the reverse strand, counting down.
AAAAAAAATTGACTCAGGACTATAATAGCCATGGTCTACCTGTGAACATATCTATTTTCAGAGATAATAGATATTTGCCCAAATGAAAAGCTACTTTGGTTTTAGTAATTCCATATACTTTTGTGATTATGATGGCTTTCCACTCAGAGAGGTTACAAAATAATTTATTGCAGCTCTTTGCAGACATTAGTTATGTGAGAAAGAGCATTAATTTAGGTAATGTCTACCTATAGAGGAGCCAACAGCCTCCTCAGAAAACATGTTCCTTCCTGTGTCTTCCTGCCACTTAGGCTGATGCTTGTTCTTAGTTTAATTTGGTCAACTGCATAGGGAATGAGATTCTGCGTGAGCTTTTCAAGGGTGTGAGGGTCTTCTTCCTCTTTAAATCATTCCATAATTTCTGATTAATACACACCAATGAGGTAGTTGATTGGAACTCCTGTAAACAACCTCTTTTAATCCTTGTAAGTCTTGCTGAGAGGATACCTTTGCGAAGCCCACTATGAGGGACAGAATTAATCATTGTCTCATATGTCTCCATAACATGTCAGGGCCAATTTTGTTATTAATAAGTACTCTATCATTGTAAGAAATAATGAGTATTAATCGTATGTACTGGTGAGTAGCTATTATTTTTTATTACTTTATAAATTGTAATTTCAAACACATCAGAGTAGCTCTCTGCCTGATAGAAGATAGGTCTGGCAAATTCAGAGAGTTGTGATCCCTGGTATCAATTACTTGTTGGCCTATTAGTGTTCAATTCACATAATACCATTTTAGGAGATTTTTTTTTTCTATGAATTTACAAAGGCCGTTTTGATATGTATCGAGCCTGAGGCTATGTAGAACACAGAAGTTGTTTCATAATAGATCTAGATATTTGAGTCTAGATATAGCTATCCTTGTAACAGCAGAATTTCTTTTGGACAACAAGAATTAATGTCACCCAAAGACAGGATTATATGTCTCTGGAGAAATAGTAGTTGGGAGAAAGGAAGGAGACTTTGAAAGCACAATATTCTCTTCTTTCTCCCTTCCTCACTCACTCCCCTTACCTTTACCCTCCCTCTCTTCCTTTCTTCCCTCCCTCCCTCCTTCCCTCCCTCCTTTCTTCTCTCCCTCCCTCTCTTCGTCCCTCCTTCTCTCCCTCCTTCTCTCCCTCCCTCCTTTCTTCTCTCCCTCCCTCCTTCCCTCCTTCCCTCCTTCCCCTCCCTCCCTCCTTCCCTCCCTCCTTTCTTCTCTCCTTCCCTCTCTTCCTCCTTCCCTCCCTGCCTCCCTTCTTCCCTCCCTCTCTCCCTTCCCTCCCTCCCTCCTTCCCTTCCCTCCCTCCCTCCTTCCCTTCCCTCCCTCCCTCCTTCCCTTCCCTCCCTCCCTCCTTCCCTTCCCTTCCCTTCCCCTTCCCTTCCCTTCCCTTCCCTTCCCCTTCCCTTCCCTTCCCTTCCCTTCCCTTCCCTTCCCTTCCCTTCCCTTCCCTTCCCTTCCCTCCCTCCCTCCCTCCCTCCCTCCCTCCCTCCCTCCCTCCCTCCCTCCTTTTCTTCCTTTGTTCGTTCCTTCCTTATTCCCCCATGACTTAGAGTGGAGAATGCTGGAATATGAATTAAAAAATGCATTGGAATATCTAGTCACCTTTCTTCCCAATCCTAAAATTGTACCAAATTTATGACTGAGCAGACAGTATATGACAGCTATTTCATAAATATTTGCTTTTCTCAGATCATTTAATTCTTGCAGTGACAGTATAGGCTGGGTGCTTTGTCCTCCCCCACCATTGGATATCAACACTAAGAGTGACAAAAAGGATCTTCTGGAAGTGAGGTGCCCAGTTTTCAGAGGAATCGCCAGACTGATTTCCAGAGTGGTTGTACCAATTTGCAACCCCACCAGCAGTGGAGGATCTTAGAGCATACACTATTGGTGTTCTGTTCACAAACTTTCTCCCTGTACCGATGTCCTCAAGGGTCCTCCCCAGTTTCTTTTCTATTAGCTTCAGAGTATCTGGCTTTATGTGGAGGTCCCTGATCCATTTGGATTTGAGCTTAGTACAAGGAGACAAGGATGGATCAATTCGCATTCTTCTGCATGCTGACCTCCAGTTGAACCAGCACCATTTGTTGAAAAGGCTATCTTTTTTCCATTGGATGTTTTCAGCCTCTTTGTCGAGGATCAAGTGGCCATAGGTGTGTGGGTTCATTTCTGGATCTTCAATCCTGTTCCATTGATCTTCCTGTCTGTCACTGTACCAATACCATGCTGTTTTTAACACTATTGCTCTGTAGTATTGCTTGAGGTCAGGGATACTGATTCCCCCAGATTTTCTTTTGTTGCTGAGAATAGTTTTAGCTATCCTGGGTTTTTTGTTGTTCCAGATGAATTTGATAATTGCTCTTTCTAACTCTGTGAAGAATTGAGTTGGGATTTTGATGGGTATTGCATTGAATCTGTAGATTGCTTTTGGCAAAATGGCCATTTTCCACTGCAGGCTTGTGTATAGGAATCAAAGAATATAAAGTATCACAATTTGCACTACAGTATAGATGACCATGAACTGTCAAATCAACAGAGCCTATAGTCATCTGAGAAAGGATTCCACATGTGAGGGATTGCCTAGATCAGATTGGTCTATGAGATTGTCTGGGAGAAATTGCCTTGACTGTTAATTGATATAGGAAGGCCCAGCCCACTGTCTGCACTACTATTCCTTGAGAAGGTGTCTGGACTGTAAAAGAAAGGTAGACAAACACAAGCCTTCTAGTGAGCCAATAAGCCAAAGCTTCAGTTCCTTCTGCTTTGAGTTCCTGTCCAGATTCCTCAGTTGTGGATCGTGACCTGGAAGCATAAACGAAATAAATCCATTCTTCCTTCAAGTTGCCTTTGGTCATGGTATTTATCTTAGCATCAGAGTGAAACAAAAGCACACACTAAGTACTTTTTATTTTACATTAAACACTTATTTTGAGAACAATTTGCTTGGTATGCCCATTTTCCCCATTGTAAAAATGAAGAACGCAGCTCATTAAAAAAAAATGAAGAACTAATAATTATACAACCAGGGTGTTTAGTCCACCATGTTTGCACCGTAATAGTAATTTCAGCTAACTTGGCGCACTAATATGCAATGTACTTTTTATGTTACTAAACATGTTTTAAAAGGAGAGTGTATGACCCCAATAAATCTCTAGTCTATAAAACCACTGTGGATATTTTCCCGGAGAAATGAAGTCCTGCGTGGTCTCTGCTGACTCCACCTGCCATCGCTATTTCCTCCACACCCACTAAATGCCCAAAGAAACAATTTAGTGATCTGAAGTTTCTGGAAAACTGCTGACCTACAGTTGTGTTAAAGCCCTTTTCATTTTCTTCTGCTCACATCCTATTATTTGTTCCTTTTTTTCTCCCACAGCACATTTTTTTTTCCTGAGGAAATCACACGATCTTTGCTTTAATTTTATTACTGCCTAGAACCACAACATCTCCACAATTTCTTCCTTATGAGACCATTCTATGTCTTGTAGTATAAGATTTCCAGACCCATGGTCCCAACAAAATATCCCACATCCCTCCCAGTTCCCAGGTCTTTCGTCTTCTGTTCCCTTTCTATCAGACTTAAGTTCTACCTTCAACCATTCCAGCAGTCTTCTTTAGTCTGAGGTTTCTCCTTGCCGAGGCTGGAAGCTCTGTAAGTCTATATATCTCTCCATCACACACCTGTGTGGATGAATCTGAATGGGAGAAGAACACACCACCCCTCTGTAGATGGAGCCCTACTGTGAGTGAATGATTGCTCTCAGATGATGTTGGTGCTTTGGTCCTCATGTTGTCTGGAATGACGGTTTCCCAGTTCATTTACTTCCCCATTTTCTTGTAAGTTTTATTTATACATCTCTCTCAAAACTGCCATGTCTTTCTAATCTTCAGTTACAACAGAGAGAATTATCCAGACTCTAGGTGTGATGCTTACCTGTCCTCGGTGTCTGTACCCATATGTTGGTGCCTTCAGTGCTTGTGTCTCTTTATTTTCCTCACTAAGAAGGCCGATCCTTCTCACCACGTACTTAGCTCATCATTTCTCACCCACTAAAACACACTGCTCATGCACTCCGCCTGTCTCCCCTTTATCACGTTCCACGTTCCCGGTTTTCTTGACTATTATCACCCTTTAGTGTGAAGAGAGAGAGATACTGTTACAGGTAGAACCATACACTTTATTCTTATGCTGAGTCTGTATGCATATTTATGTGTATGTGTATGTCATATGAACATGTATGGGTCCATGACCATGTGTGTGTGTGTGTGTGTGTGTGTGTGTGTGTAGGCCAGATGATAGATAATCTTGGGTATCACTGGCCTGGAACTTGCCCAGTAGGCCAGATTAGCTGCCAGCTGCTCCTAGGAAGCAGAGTGTCTCTACCTCCCCAACACTGACAACCGCACCACTGTGCCCAGCTTTTTTTCTATGTTGGTTCTGGGAATGGAACTCTGATCAAGGTTTTTGCCAGTTGAGATATATCCCCTGCCTTATTTCCTATCCTAAAGCACTAAGAATCAAAGCCTCCTGCTACTCTGACATCCTTGTTGGCTGCCCATGTAGGGCCTTCATTTGTTGTATCACTTTGAAATGGTTGCCTCTGTGGCTTTTTGAAATCACCAATATTAAAGCTATTAATAGTCAAGCCCAACTTGCCATGGCAGAAGGTCTGATCTGAAACTTTGCCATCTTTCTTCCCCAGTCTTCCCCTCTCAGTGGATAGCAACACCAATATTCAAAACCGCTCAGGACCAAATCTTAACTACCCTACAAGTTTCTTTCATACCTTATCTCTAGCCAGAAAATCCTATGTATTTTATGTAATCAATTCTCTGTTATCAGTACAATACTATAGCCACTTACTGTCTCTCACTCTCTCATTTCTCTCCTTGATTCCGTTTTTTCCTAATTACCACAGGACCTAATAGTGCAATAGGAAGACCCATCCCAAAGCACAGGGTATTGCTTTCCTCCGTGGAAAGCCTCAGTGTAACAGCCAAAACACCAACAATGCCCTGTGCAGACTGAGCGTCTCTCAAGCCTTACCTCATTGCTACTGTTCTGCACCTCCCCCTTCACACCAAGTGCTGTGCTGCACCTCAGGGTCTTCCTTTTTGAGCTATCTCCCTCATCTGCCGGGAGGCTTCTCTATAGTCCTTTCTTATACATTTTACTCAAACTACCTTAGAATGACGTGAAAGCCCCACTTCAATCTTCCCACTGGGTTGTTTTTGCAGTGTTCATTGCTTTTTAAACACACGATATTGCATCCATATTTCAAACGTATTTATTTTGGAGATATCTCACTTGGTAAAGTGCTTGCCACATAAAAATGATGATCTTATTCAGATTCATAGCACCCCTGTCAAAGCTGGGCATGCAAAGGGGACACAGGTAGACCTCTGAAGCTTTCTGGCCAGTCAGACTAGTGAAGTTGATGGGTCCAGATTCAGTGAGAGACCTTGTCTCGGAAAAAGAAAAGGTGGATAGGGGTTGAAGAAGACACCCAATATTGGTCTCTGGGACACATATGCATGTACACACACATGTACATGTACCTGCACATTCCAGTGCACATACCCATCCAAACATGTACATATACTACATATACACAACACACATATTTGCACACAGAGAGGGCTATGTGTTTTTCTTTCTGACTTTTCACACTATGGTGTTAGCTTCGTGAGACCTGGGATTTTTAACTATTTTGTTCCAAGCACTGTTGTCACACAGTAGCTGTTCAGGAAATATTTGATCAGTGGATTAATCTGAACTTGAGCCTGGCATCAGTATAGCCTATTAAATTTGTTTATCAAATTGCTCTACTAATTTACTAAATTACTCTACTAAACATCAATTAACTTAAATCTACTATTCTATGATACTAAATACCAACTATCTTTGAAATTTTGGTGCTGTAATCATTAAGTATGATGCATATATATTTTTGTTATAGACATTAAATTATATGTATATATACATATTTATATTGCATGTGCTATAAAATCTTTGTCTTTTGCTTAAATTATATTTTAATATCATCCTTTTGATAATTGGGACTTTCTAAATGATATGCATTTATTTTTAAAAGACAAGTTTAAATAGTGGCATTAGCTTCATGTCCTGGAATTTGGAGTTGAGGACTCCTTGGAATTCTCCAACTGCTGAAATCTAGCTGACAGCTGAGAATAACTCAGAATGTAAACGTCTATAGAGTCAGCTGTGAGAAGAATTTTTGGAAGCAGAGCACAGCCATATAGCATTTTTCAGAAAGCTTGGGACTGGCTCTTTATTGTTTTAAGTAGGGGCTGTTTTTAATGATGTCTTTTACTGCTGTAATTTTTGAATGGGTACATTTGTGGGACTTTGTTCCCCACTGCCCCCACCACCAGTCCCTTCATTTGTTATATTCATTACTGACTCAACTTTCTTATCAGAGATCTCAGGGCAGAGGATATATCTGACCAATGTCACATGTTTACTGCTATGGTTGACAGAAGCAATTTCAAGGCTCACTAGAAGAACACTTGGCAATTTTACTCAGCATGAGGTTGTGGGGTTTGTTTGCTTTGTTCTAGAGCTGAGACCTTTATTTTTGTCTGTAGCTTTCAGGGCAGGTGGAATGTAGTCTGAATTTGGAAATTGAAGTAATGTTGGGTTTACCTTTTTGACTACCCATCCTTGCAGAATTCTCATTTCTTCTTTCAAAATACCATTCCTGGGTTCTGGTTTGTTCCTAGAGACTCTAGAGAGTCCTATCCTCTGTACCTGGTAGTCAATGATGCTCCAGTGTACTTGGGGTACTTGGGAGTCAATGATGCTTTGGTATACCTGTGAATCAATGATGCTGTGGTGTCCCTGGGAGTCAATGATGCTCCAGTGTATCTGGGAGTCAGTGATGTACCTGTGCGTATACCTGCTCCTCCCATTCTGAAGCAAACCTATTTTTTTTGAGGGGGGTTGGGGAAAATCAATACTATATTTAGATTTTTTTTTATATTTAGATTTTTTAAAATGCTGATATTGTTTCTGGTTTAAAAATTTTGTGATTGTACACAAAAGAGATTGTTCCTTCTTCTTTGTGAGCCAAATGAACAGTATTGGCCATCAGCTTGCTGAAGGGAATGATTTCCACCACGCTTGTGGAGCTGCTCCTTCTGCTTTCTTGCTTTCTCTCTCTCTCTATGGAACTCTGATTTGAACCTAAAGCCCTATTGTGCGTATACCACATTACATATAAGTTTGTTCAGTCCCAGGCTTAGTTCTTGCTTGTGAATTTCAAGCCCCTAACAGGCTGGAAAGCTTTTGGTGGCCAAATACCCATGAATCTCCCAGTCTTGTTAAAAGCTCTGTTTTATAGCTAGCTCTGCCACGTAACTTTCCACTTTTATACACAGCGTGAGTCATCAAATCCTCCATAGGATCAGCTTATTAAAAGGTGTAATATCATGGTATGTGGCATGAGACACCCATTCACACAGGCAGCTCCATGTAAGAACATGTTCCAGAGGAGAGCAGAGTAAATGAGTGTTATTGTCTATCTGAGGTTGGCAGGCCTCTACTGAGATTAATTGTTGGCCAGTTCTCCCTAGGACCTTGACTATAAAGCACCCCAGGGAGTGCTAAAGATTACAGTCATTACCCGGATGGAAAGCCAAGCTAATTTTGCTTGGCTCTGACCCTCTTGTCCGAGGGAGCTAATTTTGCTTGGATCTAACCCTCTGGATCCATGGAGTCTGGCTATTCCAATCCTGTCACTTAGATGACACACCACAAATGTCCACGTCATTGAGTGACTGATCAGCTGTTTATTAGGGGCTGGCTCCCGACATTTTGTTTGCTGTTCACACACAGTTCCTGTAATTTAAAACGGCCTTTGAAACCCAGGACTGGCCATCACCTCTGCTTTGGAGCCAGTCAGTTGCTATAGCTTATAGTTGTGGGTGGACTGCAGGCCTCAGGCTATGAATCCTGCTGTGAATTCTGTGAAGCTGCAGAGGGAGAGGAGAAATTGGCAGGTGCAGGACCACAGTGCACAGTCAGGACAACGATCCCCCACAGGGGAGGGGGCAAAGGAAGGCTGATTACCTGCAGAGAAAACTCGCCATGCTTCCTGTTATTTTCCAGAAGGTTCTTTGTTCCCACATGACTGACAGACACCCACAATCACACAATTGATAATAGCATAGTTTTTTTGGTTACCAAGGTAGCTTTATTACTGAAACCCAGTGAAGAAATATCATAAAGAAAAGAGGCAGCTGTGTCACCAAAGAGCCCCTGTGGAGGAAGTAAGTTCTTAAAGGAGAAGGGATGGTTTGGTTCAAGGTCCCTCAGCATGAAATGCTGCTTTCATGATTCAGATAGATTTGGGAATCAGAAGATGACAAATTTAAGACATGCTTGTTGTTGTTAACCTGTGATCTCAGCACGTGGATAAAAGTGGGAAGTTGGGATTAATCAGACATTAAACAACTTTAGCTGTACCTATTTAAGTATAGTTGTCAAAGTTTCCTGAGCAGACCCCAATATCTCCTAGGAGTTTCTTTTCTCAGGGATTGACATTTAAGAGCTAGACTCTGTAGAGGCATTATTGATACCCAGAGACTGTAACTTTTTTTTAAATTTGTTTTTATTTATATGAGAACACTGTAACTGTCTTTAGACACATACCAGAATACACACGTCGGATCCCTTTACAGATGGTTCTGAGCCATCATGTGGTTGCTGGGAATTGAACTCAGGACCTCTGGAAGAGCAGTCAGTGCTCTTAACTGCTGAGCCATCTCTCCAGCCCCCAGAGACTAACTTAAAAGAAAGAAGTGCTAGCCAGGTCAATGACAGCACGTGCACATAAAACACTGCCCTGCACAGTCACCCATCACAGCGTCTCCAGGGAAACTTACACTGTCCTGCTCTCCCTTGTAGTTATTTACAAAAATTTATCTAAATTTCTTAGTGTGTGTGTGTGTGTGTGTCTGTGTGCCCATGCACATGTTTATTGGTGTGCGCACGGAGGTCAGAGTGCAACTTGGGGGAGTCAGGAATTTCCTTCTGCCGTGTGAGTTCCAGGGATCAAATTCAGATCATTGGAATTGATGGCAAGCACCTTTACCTGCTGAACCATCTTGCTGGACCTTTTTCTTGGTTCTGAATGGCAGAGAGAATGGGCGTGAAGTAGCATTCCCCTCTAGAGTTTCATTCGTATACCGAAGCTCACGATCTCACTGCAGGCTAGGAGCCAGGGTATGAAAGGGCTTTGCCTGTTAAATTAACAGCCCAAAACAGACAAAAGTCACACTGTCTTCTGTGTAGTGAGCCCAATCCCTTATGGTACAACATGAGCCTTTTTTTTTTCCTTTTGGAAGAGCCACTCGGCTGTTCTCTTTACTAGAGTGCCTTGCTCCGACTAGCTCCCTCGAACATGAAAGGGCTATTTATACCATGTATAGCTCAGTGCGGACTGGAAACCCTGACTCACCCATTCTCACTTTCAGTAACCACCCTGTGTGAACATTTGCCTTTTTTGACAGTACTCAGTGCTTAGTAGTCACACACACACACACACACACACACACACACACACACACACACACACACAGAGAGAGAGAGAGAGAGAGAGAGAGAGAGTCAAATTTCAGTTCTAAGGCACTAAGAAGGGTTTGAATAATTTTGTGACAGGTATGTTCTTAGTCTATATCTTGGAGACATCTCCTGTCATTAACAGCCATTCTTAAATATAAACAATCATAACAACAGCATTTAATGAGAACTCACTAAGTATTGGACCATGTGAATGATTTCTATCATCAACACACCTGCGTGTCAATACCACTTAAACGTATGAAGTCTGCTTTGTGTTACCTTAAAGGAAGGCTTGAGTGAGTGACTGGGGATGAGCTTGGCGTATGAAAGGCGAGATAAAGTGGGAGTGACTGACTTACTCATCCTGTGGAATGCCTGTCTGGATCCAGCAGCTCTAGTCTGAGGTGATATTGCAAGACAAGGTCTAAGCAGGTAAGAATTAAAGATAAACAAGCTTGAAATCCAAGTGCGTGGAAACACGATGGCCGTGACTTTGATCTGTGAGTTTGGTTGTGACCGCATCAGTGAACAGCGTCCTTCAGCTAGTGCTGGAACTCTGTACTGTGGAGTCAAGCTATGGTGGCAGAGCACTGAGCGGTCTGCCCGTTCTCTCTCTTCCAGAACTTGTAAGAATGACTGAGCCCTTAACTGCACTATGAAATCTGGAATTCCGTATTGGATTTGGACAATTTGGTTAGAACGGAGTATCAAACGGTAGGCTTGCTGCAGAAGCAGGTCCAGCATCCAATAGCAAAGATGACAGAGATGACTGCATTTATGCTAGAAACTGAAAGGGCGGCTCTACAAATCAGCGCCACTGTTGGTCACGGCTCTGTCCAGAAAGCTCTAATGACTCCACTAATGAGCAACGAGTTCAACCTTGTCATCTCAGCCACCAAAGTGTCACCTCCAGCTTTTCTTTGGTGGATCCAATATAGGTCTTTTGTTGGAGCAAAGCAGTTTCCTTTTGGTTTTGATATGCTTCCCACTTTGAAGCTTTGGCCGAGTTTTTTTTTTTCTTTTTTTCTTCCAAATAAATTCTTCTCTCATAAAAAACATCCTCACCAGTATCCCTTCCTTCCACTCCTCCCATCTCCCTCCAAACTCTTCTCTTCCAGGAATCCACTTTCTCTCCATCTGTCATCAGAAAAGAGCAGGAATCCAAGAGACAACAACCAAACACAACAAAACAAAATACAACAAAGCAATGCAAAAGCCCTCATACTGCAGGGGACACTGCAATCAAACAGGAGGAAAAGAGCTGCCAGGAAGACCGAGAGTCAGAGACCCACCCTGTCTCACAGTTAGGAGTCCCAGGGCACAGATGGGCTCACAGAGCTTTGATTGAGAACAGTTCAGCAGCTCTCTACTGCAAGCCCCTCCCTTCCTTGTTCTAACTGTATTCTTTATATGCTAAAAACCACCCTCTCTCCATGAAGCGTTTCTCTTGCCCATATGAATCTCTTCCTCCTATGAATTCCTGTGGCATTGCTTCTTACTTTGTTCCTTTTTTTTTTAAATAAGAAAAGATTGCTAGTTATCATAAAATACCCACTTGGTATATATGGTGGTTTGAATGAGAAGTGTTCCCATAGATACATGTATTTCAACGCTTGAATCTGCATTGGTAATGGTGTTTGAGGAGGTTGTGAAACATTTAGGAAGTGCACTTTGCTGGAGGAAGTAAGTCACTGGGGAGCGAGCTTTGAGGGTTCATGTTCTTACCCCACTTCTAGCTCACTGTCAGTGCTTCCAGTGCATGCCTGAGATGTCATCTCCCAGCCTTCTGTCACCATATCTTCCACGAATATTTAGTCCTTTGGAGCCGTAAGCCCAAATAAACTCCCCCTTAAGTTGATTTGATTGTGATGCTTTATTAACTAATCTAGTATATTTACAACTTTTATTCTCATCAAATGTGAAATTTGAGAAAATAAGATGAGGATGCTACACTTTTTCTTTTTTTAATCTACAACACCATTTTATGACAGAAAAAAGAAAAGTCATGATTGTCTTAGACTCAAATTTCATTCCTGGCTCTGCCATTGTGACCTTATGCTACTTTTTTTTTTTTTTAAAGCATTTGGTTCTTCAGCTATTAAATGGGATTAATAAAAACAGTCCCAAAGGGTTAATGTAAGAGTAATGGTCTAAGCACCAGACAGAAGTAAATTATTTACTCAGAAAATCATTTTCAACCGAGTGACTGATCCCACAAGCATCCTTATGTAAACTCTGGAATTAAAATGATTTCAGTAACTTTATTAAAGAATTCCAGGGTATTTCAAATGTTTAAACTTCACTTTCAACTTCTCTGCCAAACTATGACCTTCCCTGGGGGTGGGGGTGTCATTTGCTTTCTGAAGTGGCCTGGATCGTACTGCTGGTCATCACAGGGAGGAACTACTTATCATGTCTCCACCCATCTCACCTTTAAAACTTAATATATTTTGTATCTCTTGTTATGTAATAAATCACCCCACCCAAAAAAATCCCCTTAGTGACTTAATGTAGTAATCATCTCTTATAGAAAGAAATTCAGGTCCATAGTTCATAGGATCATTTCACAACATTCCAGTCACAAGCCAGTTGGGGTTGCTGTTATCTGAAGTATTGACAGGGGCTTGTTAAATGCCATCTATAAGGTAGCCTCCTATGGTGGATGTTGGCCAATTATTCTTGTAATGGTTGCTGTCCTTGGGGTTGAGTTTTTTCTATAGTATATGACTGCATCACCCCAAAGTAATCTGATGAGTGATCAAGACAGAAGCTGACACTTGTCTGCTCACACACTGTCACTCTGCTCACAGACTGTCACTTCTGCCATTTAGTCCTGTTTCATGAAGTTGTTCAGGGCAGGAGTGCCTGGAGGCAAGGACCATTGTAGATTATGTTTAGAACTGATTACCAAAGGCTTACCTCTGCTCTCCAATGATTCCAGGGCATTCTACTTACAAAAGTATCAACTTCCTTCCTAAAGACCCCTCAAGTCACATGCCATTATAGTATCATCTTAAAGTCTATGATAGTATTCCATCAGTCTGATCAGGTGTGGCTTCCGGAATATTGTTCTTCTAGATCCAAAGCCTTGGTATCTGTTTCCTACTCACCTAGAACTTCCAGATTATGGAATAGGCAGGGGAGAAAGTGAGAGCCACTGGCTCACTGCTCTGAGATACAGCCAAATATCCCTTGCCAACTCTGGAGGAGTCCTCATCCTAGTCCCTGGGAAGGGCCTTGACTGCATAAAATTTTCTTTCTTTTTTTTCATTAGGCCAGAATTCATAGCTCCGTGATCTTCTAAATGTGCTTCTTGTTCATAGGGGTCAGACAATGCAAAACTGGCTCATTTTTGTACTCTGAATGCAACATCTTTTTGAGTCTTCTTAATACAACATAATTCTTTTAAATGTTTGTGGGTTACTAATAAATAGTTTACTCCATTATACAAAAGCCAAGCAGGCATGCATTTCAAGATGCAATGCCTCCCCCCCTGTAATCCCCAGCCCCCTTACCGTGATCTCCTTCAAGGCCACTGAGGCACACCTTTAAAGGTCTTAGAACACAGTCTCTTCAAAAGAGGGCGTTTGTAAGACTTGGCTTTGAGAATTTAGACCTATTGACTGATGATGTTTTCCTTGGATACTCCCTGAGTTATGTCTAAGGTTTTTGCCAAAGATCCTAAAGATTTTTTTCTCCTGGATTTAGTTGTTGGTTTAAATTCATCCCTTCATTTGATACTTTTGGGAGAGCCGAGAATGAGGGTTCCAGCAAATCCTGACTTCTGTATATGTGGTGTTTCTTCTTTCCTCGGCTCTTTTGTCCTCCGCTCTTCAACTGTAAGCACAGAAAAGAGGCCAGGTGGCACTCTTAGCACCCTGCCTGGAAATCTCCTCAGTGGGAGCATCCAGTCGATTAAATACATTTTCCACTTTGCTGGTTACTGTAGGCAGTGGTACCGCTAACCTTTTTGTTGCTATGTGGGCAGGATGTCTTTTCATCCAGCTTTTGGTAATGTTTCTTGAATTTTAATCTCTCCCCTTTATTTTCTAGAAACACTATAGGTTCACAGCCATTGAATGGGAACCCACATATGCCTTCCTCCCACACACAGAAAGCCTCCCCTAAGAAACTCTGTAGGTGGACTGGTGCATTTCTATCACCCTCTCCCACAATCCTTCCCCCATCTCTCCTCCCCTGCCCTCTGAGCAGGTGGGAACACCTGGGTATCCCGCTCTCCCTGGCACTTCAAGTCTCTGAGAGGTTAGGTGCTTTAGAGAAAGGCCACCTGTGGCAGACAAGGCCAGACAAGGTAGCTCAGTTATAATAACATATTGCATGTTATTGCAGTGCATTTCTATAACTCCATGCACACAGCATTTTTTTCTTTTCTTTTTTTCTTTTTTCTTTTTCTTTTTTGTTTTTTTGAGACAGGGTTTCTCTGTGTAGCCCTGGCTGTCTTGGAACTCACTCTGTAGACCAGGCTGGCCTTGAACTCAGAAATCCACCTGCCTCTGCCTCCCAAGTGCTGGGATTAAAGGCGTGTGCCACCAGTGCCTGGCTCAGCATTTTTTTTTTTTAATTTTAGTTTTTTACTTATCACTTTACATCCTGCTCACTGAGCATGTCCTGGTCACCCTCTCCCACAATCCTTCCCCCATCTCTCCTCCCCTGCCCTCTGAGCAGGTGGGAACACCTGGGTATCCCGCTCTCCCTGGCACTTCAAGTCTCTGAGAGGTTAGGTGCTTTAGAGAAAGGCCACCTGTGGCAGACAAGGCCAGACAAGGTAGCTCAGTTATAATAACATATTGCATGTTATTGCAGGCAACAACTTTTGGAATAGCCCCTGTTCCAGTTACCCTGAACCCTCATGAAGGCCAAGCTGCACACATGCTACATATTTGTTGGGAGGCCTAGGTCCAGCCCATGTATGTTCTTTGGTTGGTGGTTCAGATTCTGAGAGCCCTAAAGGTTCAGGTTAGTTGACTCTGTTGGGCTTCCTGTGGAGTTCTGATCCCCATTTGGGGCCCTCAATCCTTCCTCCTATTCTTCCATAAGAATCCCCAAGCTCCATCCACTGTTTGGCTGTGGGTGTCTGTATCTGTCTGAGTCAGCTGCTGGGTGAAGCATCTCAAAGGGCAATATGCTCCTGTCTGCAAGCATAACAGTATCATTAATAGACACACAACATTCTTTTATGTATTTATGTATTTATATATGTATGTATGTATGTATGTATGTATATATGTATGTATGTGTATGTATGTATGTATGTATGTGTATGTATGTATGTGTGTATGTATATATGTATGTATGTATGTATGTATTTATTTATTTATTTATTCATTTACAGGTCTCCCCTTTGGAACTGTATATGGGATGGACCCCTTGGTGGGGCAGTCTCTGATGGCCTTTCCTTCAATCTCTGCTCCACTTTGTCTCCATATTTCCTCCTGTGAGTATTTTGTTCCCCCTTCTAAGAAGCACTGAGCACACAGCATTCTTAAGCAGAATTGACAGTTTAGTGTTCACTCTTGGTGAGTTGGACAAGCATGTAGCTATGTATCTAACATTATAGTATCATTTATATAGCATTTATGCACACACACAGATCCCTATACCTCCTGTTTTTGTGTTTGCTACTGTGACAAGTTTGGCTTATAATCCCAAGTTATAATTAATCATTTTGGGGAAGTCAAGGCAGGACCTCGAGCAGCAAGTCACATCATAGCTACACCCAAGAGCAAAGAGAAAAAAACAAGGTCCTTGCTTGCTTGCACCAGGTTCACTTCTCCTCCCTTATGCTGTTCAGGACCCTCATGCCTAGGGGATGTGACACCCACAAAGGACTGCTCCACCTACACCAATTAACAGTTCCCCACAGACATGCCCACAGGCCAACTTGCTCTATCTAATAATCCCTTATTAAAACTCTGTCCCCAGGTAATTCTAGGCTGTGCCAAATTGAAGGTAAAAACTAACCTGCACAATACTTTCTTTCTATTGTCATCATAGTTTTGCCCTTTCAAGATGTCATATATTTGGATTCATATAGTACGCAGCCCTTTCAGATTGGCTTCTGTCATGCAGTAATGTCTTTCAAGTTTTCTTAATTCTTTCTCATGACTTGAGAGCTTATTTCTTCTTAGCCCTGATTAATTCACCATTATCTGGATGGGTCTCAGTATCTGTTCCCTCAATTTCTGTAAAATGCATACTGAGAGCCTATGTGAAGCACCCCAGGACTTCAACAACCTTTTATTCCAAGTCCATTAGATTTTACTAATACTTTGTTAAGGTTCTTGTAGTTCTATGGGTCACCCCATCTCTAGTCATTCCCTGGTACATCAGACTTTCACTACAGGGCATTCCATTTCCAGGAACGAAAATGCCTCTACCAGCAGGGTTTGCTAAGAGAACCATACATACATATAAACATGCCTTATTGTGCATGAAAATCAGTAACACACACACAAAGTGACAGGATTTTTAAAAGAGATTTGTGAGTGCAGTTGTGGAGTTGATTGCAGGGTTTACACAAAGCTGTTGTTTTTGTATTGGCAACAGAGTTTTTGCCATTTGCAGGACACACAGCCAGGAAGAGAAGAGAACACAAACTGTTCCTGAAGACGGTTTGGCATTAATCATTCTTCCCCTGTCTCCAAGCCTCTAACTTGATTGATGGGCATGTCCTGCAAGGGAAGCTGGCAGCCCACAGTACAGAGCTAAACACACACCTGCTTCGGGACTTGGAGCAGGTGTTCCAGCAGGAGATGGGAAATCACATGCTGAGCTGTTTCAGTTAGGCAGGTGAGCAGCAGAATCAGAAACAGAGCATTGTCCCTTGGAGCACAGAGAGACTGATGTTCCCTTCCTACCGTGTGTATGTCTCTTGTATACTAAATCCTTCTGGGCCTAGGCAAGGAGGAGACTGCTAGAAAATTTCATTAAGTCAATACAGTACAAGTCTAGAACTATTATCCACCTTACATTCTTAGAAAAGATACTTTAAAATTAACTTTATAAAGTAGCATAAAATATAATGGGGCTTATGAAGCCAATTTTACATATGTTTACCATTTCCTGAAGTTCACCACTCTACTGATCTTCTCTTTCCCTCATCCTCTTCCTCTGTTCTACTTTCTTCCTTTAAATAGTCTCTCTCTCTCTCTCTCTCTCTCTCTCTCTCTGTCTGTCTCTCCCTTTTTCTCTTTATTGAATTTTTACCCAATTTTACTCTTCTTTCTCTTTCTACTCCTCTCTCTCCCCCTGAATCCTTTCTTCCTATCTCTTTTCTCTCTTTCTCTTCCTCATTCTGACAAAATCTTGTGCCATGAACCATGCTGCTTTGGTACTACAACCATGACTTGGGGCATTGATGGAATGAAGAAAGGACAAACACATAGACACAGGTACAGGAAAGCTTGGATGTACTTGCATGAGAGAGAAAGAGAGAGAGAGAGAGAGAGAGAGAGAGAGAGAGAGAGATCTTAACCCATGACCTTGAACATTGCTGCTGTTTAAACAGGTAATAAGTTTTAAGTGATGCACATTTATCAGGAGTGACTCATACACCAAAGAACTAAATGAAACAAAACAATAGCAAAACAAATGGCAGCAAAAAAGCCAAATCAAATGATGAAACCAGAGTAAACCATCCATCCATTGACCATCTAACCAACCAACCATCCATCCAACCAACCATCCAACCAACCAACCATCCAAACCATCAAACCATCTAACCAACCAACCAACCAACCAACCAACCAACTAACCAAGCAACCATTCAACCAACCAACCAACCAACCAACCAACCAACCAACCAACCAACCATCCATGCAACCATGCAACCATCCAACAAACCATCCAACAAACCATCCAACTAACCAACCATCCATCCAACTAACCAAACATCCAACCAGTCAACCAACCAACCATCCATCCAACTAACCAAACATCCAACCAGTCAACCAACCAACCATCCATCCAACTATCCAACCAACCAACCAACCAACCAACCAACTAACCAACCATGCAACCATCCAACCAACCAACCACCCAATCAACCATCCATCCATTCATCCACCCATCCCTCCCTCCCTCCCTCCCTCCCTCCCTCCATCCATTCAGCCAACCAACCAACCAACCAACCAACCAAACAAACAAACAAACAACCAAACAATCAACCAACAAAACAACCAAACAATCAAACAACTAACCAACAATCTAAGCAACCAATAAACCAATTGGCCAATGAACCAACCAATCAACCAACCAAGCAACCACCCACCCACCCAAGCAAGCAAGCAAACAAGCAAGCAAGCAACCAAGCAAACAAACAAACAAACAAACAAACAATCAACCAACAAAACAACCAAACAATCAAACAACTAACCAACAATCTAAGCAACCAATAAACCAATTGGCCAATGAACCAACCAACCAACCAACCAAGCAACCACCCACCCAAGCAAGCAAGCAAGCAAGCAAGCAAGCAAGCAAGCAAGCAAGCAAGCAAGCAACCAACCAACCAACCAATCAAGAACATATTCTCCTTTTATTTATCCAAATGAGAGCAAAAGTCTGTAATTAACCATGAACAGCGTTAACTGTATTTGAGACTCTTGATTGCATTTGAATCTCTTGTCTCACTGTCATACTGTGTGCATTCTGAAAGAAGCTATCAAGAGAAAGTCCTTTTTTAAATCTATTTTTATTTTTACTTGACTCTGTAATTGTGTGCTCTGGGGTATAATGTGCCTTTTCAATATATGTATACAATATGTAATTATTATATCAGAAAAATTGGCATATCTGTTTCTTCAGGCATATATCATCTCAGACACCTTCAAATTGCCTCTATAGGCAATTTTGTCACCCATAGTTAACCTACTGTGCTATAGAATATTAGAGATTACTATTTATATTCTTCCTGCACCTGTGTACCCTGCTAAGTGCCGTGTTTCCTATACCCAGATGTGTTCTACTTTTTTTTTGTCTTTGAGATCAGTTTTTCAGGTTCTGTTTATAAATGAGAACATGTAGCATTTGTATTTTTGCAAAGAGGCATTTTTTATCAAGAACATGGAAAAACATAGATTAAGATTGGATTCACTCTTTAATGAAAAGAGTTTTGCCAGGAGGAAGGAGGCAGAAGGCATAGGGCCAAGGTCAGGAGGCAGGAGGCAGGTTCTAGCTTAGACTATTTAAATTATCTGGTCTGTTTTCAGGATTGTAAAATAAAGGGAGAAGATGTGGGATTTCTCCAACTTCCAAGTCTAAATTTCAGTGACAAAGTTAATGGGAATGCAGGTTCACTAAATAACAGAATTGATATTGTTATTCTGGGGAATACTACAGAGTCATATTAAAATAAAAAAAATACTGAAATAACTTTCTATGGCTTTAAAAACTTGAGGTATATAAGGAAAAGTAATCTAACTTGGTTAGAGTGAATTGAATGTTTTCAGGGAAGGGGGAGAACTGACAGCTCTCAGGCTATGGCCTTTGGCACATTGACCTCTTGACTAATGTTATTTGTTTTCTTTTCCCCCCTATTTTTTATTAGATACTTTCTTTATTTACATTTCAAATGTTATCCCCTTTCTTGGTTTCCCCTCCAAAACTCCCCTATACCATCCCCACTCCTCCTGCAACATAATCCAGCCGAAACAAAGGATGGGGACTGTGGGCTCTCCCTATAAAAATACAGTGTTAAATATTAAACTTTGAGCCTTGATCAGAAACTTTGTCTTGACTTTATCCTACCCCCCCCCCGCCCCCTTCCCACCATCCCCTCTCCTCCTCATCAATATTATATCCTCACTGGCACTCTTTTGGGTCTTCCCTTTGCTGCCCTGTGTTGTGGAGATCCCACAGCCCTGGATCAGCAGGACTTGCCCCTTCACATGTTCCCAACTCTTCACAGATGATATAAATTTGGGTCCTAGATCTCGGTCTGGGTGGCAGCCAACCTGGTCAGCACACAAGTTCTCTCTTATGTGCACTGCTCTGGCTGGGTCTGTAGGAAGCAGGGTCAACTCACTCTTGTGCTCTAAGAGCTGGTTCACCTGTACCCATGCCTCAGAGCCAGCTCCACTGTGCTTCCCAGTAAAGGTGTGGGGCCAATGCTGTCAAGTTCTGCAGCCTGTGAGGGGTTGGACCAGCTCTCCTGCTCTCCCACTCTCACACCCATGCCTTTGCCATCAGCTCCACTGTATCCAGGCGAGCTGCAAGCCCTACTCTCCTGAGTGCTAAAGTCAGAGTTGGTGCAGGCTAGCTCTCCAGTTCTCATGACCCTAGGGTAGCTCTCCTGAATACTGCAGGTGGTGAGGAGGAGAGGAGGAGGGCATCATTCCTGCATCCATGCCACCTCATGGTAGAGGAGTGGCAAGGCCAGCTTTCCTGTGCTCTCACTGTTTGGGGCTGGCTCACTCACATCCCCTCAACCATGGCCAACCATATTGTACTATCCAGAGGAGGAACAGGGCCTTCCAAGTGCTGATCTTCCAAGTGCCGCAGCCAGCAAGGCTGCCTTTGTACTCTTAATATTTTACATATGAGGCAGAAAGAAGAACCAGGCCAGGCTGGAGGAATAAAGAGTAACTTGGTCATTTTATATTCATGAGGGATTGTGCTGTACAGTGAGACAAGTTGTTCATTCATATATTTAGAAATTGGGATGTACTTGTTAGAATATTATTTTTGTCTAAAATCAGTTTATGTTTATGAATCAGCTCCACAACTACAGATATCCCTGGCTGTAGATCATCTAATGTTAGATGTGGAACCAACCTAGCAAATAGCCCCTGAACCACATGATGGAGGTTAGCATCACCAATAAGATCATGTGTATATCTTGTCCCTATGCAGTATCAGAAGGGCATTTCACTTGAGTAGCATTCTTCCCTCAAACTCAAATCCTCCTCTAATTAAGAGAAAAACAGCAGCCAGCACCAGTTCTAAGGATATTGTTTTCAAAACATATGTAATAATTAATATTCACTCTAAACTCCCAGAGTCACAGAAAATAATAACAGACTGAAAAATGGACATGGGGGTGACATGATAGTTAGCCACTGGATTAGCACTGGGAGAGCAAGGAAATACCAATGCAAAAAAAAAAAAAAAAAGAAATTAAAACAGAAGTTTGGAGTCTCTTTGAGAGCACCATGGCAATGTTGGTACCATGTTGACAAATGCTCATGGACATGTGTGATGGTGATGTTAAGGGGACAAACCTGGAGGAGGGGACACTGTACCTTAGAACATCTTCATGTTCTAAGCCTAGTTATTCAAACAGTAGGAAATTTGGGATACAATACTGATGTCAAAATCTCTTAAAACCATTTGTTTACCATTATTGTGTATATGGTGTGCATGTGTGTGTAAGAACAAGCACACACTGGGAGAATTAGTTCTCTTTTCTTCTTCTACTCTGTAGGTTCCAGGGATAGTCCTGAGGTCTTTAGTCTTGGAAACAAGTGCCTTTACCCTTGGAGCTGTCTCAAAGGCCTGATGCTAAAGTCTTAATAGTTAATTCATTTAACAAGCAGCTTCTAATATAAAACTGTTGACTAAGTAGGAAGACTTCTCAGTATTCCTGGTGCTGACTCTTTAGTGGGGAATAAAGTTGACAAGGAAGTTCAAAACAATTTGGTAATTTGAAACAGTGCCAGAGGGTTAAAATGCCTTTTAAAAACCTCCTGTAGTGACATTAATAAATATGGAATGTTATCTAGATTCCGGAACGCAGTGAGCATATTAGCGCACAGAAAGTTTCTATTGAACACTTCTCCTATTAGGTAACTTCTACCTGCCTAACTATTTACTAGGTATTTAAGAAGTTTTATAAGGAGATTTTGAACCATTCTTTAGTTTATTATATTGTATTCACCAAGGAATTATTTTCTTACAGAACACTGAACTTTCTCTCTTGTTCATGCAAAGATGAAGAAGAGTTACAGTGACTCTTCTTAGAATGCCTTTCAAATTTTAAAAGTGTACAAACCTTTTCAAATGCAAGATGAAATTTTTACTGTTAGATTTCCACAAGTTTATGTACTAATTACATTAAATAAAAATATTAAATTTCACTTTATTATTAATTTCTTGTTTTTCCTTTTAGTTGAGATCTGTATTTCAATGTTACCAGGAGCCCACCAGAGATGACCAGTCAAACATAGTTTATAGCCAACTGAAAGTCTTTAGTCTAGTTGTCTGGGACTACACTCAAGTATTTGAGTCCTAAGTGTAGCATTGAGTGTCCAGAGCTCAGTGTTTTTCAAGGGAGAAACAATGTCCTGGTGGCTTATCTTGCTGGGCAGCTGCAAGGGTGGGAGTTGGGGAGCTTAGTGCAAGCAAGCAGTTGTACAGAAGCTAGGAAAAACAGTGGTAGGGTGTTATACACAAGTAGGCATTTTAACAGTTGGGAGGTTAGAGGACATCCAGACCCTAGGTTCCTAGAATAGAACATGTAATTTTCATCAAGGAGATCGAGTTCTAGTTAAACCTGAAATGGCCTCAAGAATACAAGATGGAGGAAACTTTGCACTGTCATACTAAAGAAGAAACACATTTCCATAGTGGAAAAAGTAAAGGCTTATATTTCCTAAGGCATACACAGCTGTTCAAAACACTCCCTTGCTGGAGGCTGAGATGTGAAATACAACCCCTCACATCCCCAGTTCTACAGGTGGAGAGTTTGCTCAGCCAAACGTTAGGAATGGTCTCTCTCTCTCTCTCTCTCTCTCTCTCTGTGTGTGTGTGTGTGTGTATGTGTGTGTGTGTGTGTTCATGCATGTGGAGACCTGAGGTTAACACTTTCTCAATGAACTGGTATAGAAAATAAGAATGTTGCACTTTTACTATTCATGAGGTCCTAGATTAATTCTGGCAATATTGATATATTTTTGATGCCTTTTATATATTTTCAGGAGTCTTAGTAATTGGTTTAATTTGATCTCATAATCTTCGAATGCCCCTTAAGTGAGTTAGCTCCTGATGGTGTTTGCTTCCTGTAGGGCTAATTATAAAGCAATTAGCTTCTAATGAGGGTTTGCTTCCTGACTCTGTTTACCTGCACAGCCTCCACATCCGCCCATTGATGCCAAATATGCGGAAGGAAGCATCCTTTGCTTTCTTCCTTTGATTTTTATATGGACACTAAAGCCCTGGTAGAACAGTTAAGGAGATTCCATAACAGTGAACAGAGAAATTTTTTTCTTCTCTTTCAGTTTTGATGGTTTGTAATAAACTTATTTCCGCTACTGAGCTGGCAATCAGAAAACGGAACCTCTGGCTCTATGAACACTCCCGTCCTTCCGGACTTCCTACATTGGGTTAGAAAACTTTTTATTGTTTTTGGAGACAGGTTTTGTTCTATAGTTCAATCTAGCCTGAAACTCACTGTGTAGCCCAGGCTGGTCTTCAGCTCATGCCAATTCTGCTTCAACTTGAGTGCTGGAAGTGATAGTCTGAGCATTTCTTAGCACAGAACTGGAGATCATCAAATCACTGTCCAGTTATATAACAATGGGAACATCACTGCTTGCTGCCAGGACAACTTTATATTTCTAATCAGATTGCCATGGAAAGAAGAGTGTTAATATATTTTGAGCACATACTGTGTGTCAAACACCCTATAAGACTTTTATCTCCACATTTCATTTTATTTAATGTTCAGTGCAAGACTAGAGCCGGATATATTTTTTTTCCAGTGTAAATAACTAGAAATTGGGGAGTTAAAGCTTTGGGAATTTTAATAACACGTTCAAGGACACATATCTACTAAATTGAAGACCTTAGATTTGAAATGCTTCATGTAAAAATCTGTATACTTGCCTCTATAGCACAAATTTCATGTGTATTTTTTAAAGTCTTGATCCTTGATTTATAGGACTAGCCTTGATGTGTTTCTCAAGACAAATGGGCAAGAGAATTACTAATTGAAGAGCGTAAAGAATATGCCATTATGGAAAGAAAATCCACGGCTTTATAGTGCTTGACACAGATATTTTTTCTTAAGGAACCCAGGATAACCTAGAAGGCTGTCTATGATTTCTCTTATTAGCATAATCACAAGGAGAAAATACACTTCGTAAGTATTTCCACCCACAGTATCTCTATCCTTCAGCACTACCAACTTCTCTTACATGTTTAGATTTATAGCAATAAAGACTAGACAGCAGTATGTTTTGGAAGACTTCCGTTCCTTCTTCCTCTTTCCCTTCCTCCCTCTTTTCTTCCTTCCCTCCACTACTTCTTCCCTGTTTTTATTTCATTGTTTGAGACAGAATCTTGATATATAGCCCTCACTGCCCTCAAACCTGCATCACTCTCCCTGTCTCAGTCTCCCAAATGCCAGCGTTCCATCTTTCTAAATGTCTTTCCACAAGAACTCATGAGCTGCCAGTCAATGTGCTGCTAACGCTCTGGAGTATGCCTGGCTTCATATTACTACTTCAGAAGACGGAGTCTGTGGTTATAAGGTGAAGAGAAATGAGTACACATCATTATCCAATATATGCAATTGATATAACTGTGCAATATAGAATACAAAATATATCTACATATCCATAGATTCAAAGGCTGAGATAAACATGGCCGAATGCCACTTACATCTATCTATAGGTGAAGGGGCTCATAGAACAAGTCCACTGTTTAAAGAAATTTTCTTTTGCATTTTCTAGATTGAAAAATAAAAGCAAAAGTATGTAGATACTCCCTAACCCCCATTGCCAATTCCAGTCTGAGAACTGGAATGCATTCCATCCACATTTTAAAGCTGTGTTCTTCTGAAAGGCCTCTGATGGGGTGGGAGGGTATCCTCAAATGGAAACAATTTTGTCTGTAAGAGAATTCAGCTTTAAAATGGAAGTGAGGCATTTGTTCCCTTGGATGCCATGGCAACCAGAGGGGCAGCACAAAGTCTAACAATGCTATGAAATGTGTCTCAAGAGTGAGTATGAAGGAGGCAACCTTGGGCGTCTGTTTCTTCGCATTTCCCCTAGAACAGAAGGTGGCATTGTGTTTTCATGGCTGATGTCATCACTTCCCAGCCAGAGAGTTGTTATAAGAAAGAACAAACAATAGCAATAAACTTTTCCGTGTGGAACTTTGGCCATTCCCTCAAAGGGTGTTCTTTGTGCAGTTTCTCTCTGTTCTCCTTTTCTTGATATCCTCACATTTGGTAATGATTATACTGAAGTTTCTCCACTTACTATATAGTTTCCTGTCAGGACATTCCTTGACTTGTTTGATTGACTTGAACAAACAAATAACAAACAACATAAAACCTCAAAACCTTCTCACAGCATAGGGCTTGATGATGAAGTTCCTATCGATTGTAGTCTAATGTCAAATTCAACTCTAAGTATTGGGGACTACCAACCTAGCCCAAGGTGCTTGGGTGGCAATTGCCTTTCAATGTTGACATTGCACAGAATGTCTTCAGTTTTCACCTAGACTTTATCTTTGATCCTAACTGCCAGTAAAGTGAAGGTGTCAAGCTGATATAGGTAAGAAACAGGCTCAGATTTGTCGAGCAGGTTTTCTCTCCCCCATTCTTTAGAATATACTTCTAGCTGCCTGGCTAGATTTAGTGTTGCCACAACAGCATGTTCTGAAGTTTCAGTGTGATGCTGCGCATTTCTAAGACTGAATGCTGATGTTGAGTTCCTGGGAGGGAAACACACAATTTAGCTGGGCCTAGCAATTTGCGAACCCGATGAATCCAGTGCTTTCTAACCTCACAGCAATGGTAATGGACTGATTGTCCCTGGTCAGATTTATTTGGATTAATTCAAGGTTTCATTAGAGTGTTGCCAGATCAGATGTATAGTTACAGAGTCCTTAATAAATCAAGTTCTTGTTGCTAAGACAGAAAGTTCAAATGAGAAGAAATCATGTAAGAGAATACAAGAAGTAGACAGAAATTGAAATAATTCTGTTTTCTAACGTGATCTGGGAATGGGGCTGACTTTCCATAAAATGTGCATACACTTGGTGTAGGGTTTGGTATTTTATAGTTTCTCAATACATGTTAGTAAGATAGAACAATAATGTTAGATTATCTATATATCTATCTATCATCTATCTATCTATCTATCTATCATCCATCTACCTATCATCTACCAGCTATCATCTATAATTTGTCTATCATCTTTTTTGCTATATGTATTTTATTCTCTTTTATTGTTTTTGAGTTTTGTTTCTAGATTAGTTTTGGTGGACTGATGTTCTGTGTATTTAATTCTTGGCATGCTAAGCATGTAATATTTGCTGAGTGGACAAATGAATGAATGAAGGCTTGCAATGTGGTATTTAATTCTGAGGCAATGCCAATGTTCTTAGTTTTATCAGCATCCATACATTGCTATTATCAAAATTTCTATTATAATAAACATGCTGCTGGTCAATCAATTTAATATTAAATTAACCATTACAGCATTTCTTTTTCATCCTTTTTATTTTTCCTTCTTGATAGATTTTCTTATAGCTCTTAAAATATAGGGAAATTTTACTTTTTAAGTTGGATGTTTGAAGACTGATTTTATTTGAATATTTAAGTATTATGAGTCCTCTTTAATAATTTTATTATTATTTTTTATTGGAGATGAAGTGTGTTCTGAAATCTTTGTGTGCAAGAAAGATGTTTGACTTTATCTTTCTAAGGATAGAATTTTTAGATGACATATCCACCAGGATAACATTATAACTTCACTGATTAACTTACCCCCTTGCTTTCTTTAATTGCTAAAATTTGAGTATAACTGTGGTGATCTTTTGGAGGAAAGAAGTCAAACACAGCAGTGATGTCTGTCTTAGAGTTTGACTGCTGTGAAGAGACACCATGACCAAAGGAACTCTTGTAAGGAAAACATTTAATTGAGGTTGGCTTACAAGTTCAGAGGTTCATTCCATTATCAAGGCGGGAACATGGCAGCATCCAGTTAGACACGGTGCAGGAGGAGCTGAGAGTTCTACAGCTTCATCTGAAGGGTGCTAGCAGAATACTGGCTTCCAGGCAGCTAGGATGAGGGTCATAAAGCCCACATCTACAGTGACACGCCTACTCCAACAAGGCCACACTTACTCCAACAGGGCCACACTTTTAATAGTGGCACTCCCTGGCCTGAGCACATACAAGCCACGACAATGCCCTAGTCTGAACCTGTGGGATGTCTTCATGTCGACATGGTCTCTATTAATGGTTCTACACATTGCTGTGTCATTCTACTTTCCTGACTCTAATGGCTCTTCAAAAGGTGACTAATCAGAAAGTGGAGAGAGCAGGTCAGAACTAGAACCAGGACCAAGTTAAACCTTCAGAGACCCATCAGCAGTGACCTGCTTGTATCAGTGATGCCTTACCTCCTCAAGTCTCCATAGACTTCAGAACAGTGCCACCAACCAGAGAGGGCACTGGGGATTCAGAACAGGAGCCTATAGGGGATCTTTCCCAGTGGAACACTAACGGAGCCTATGGCTGAGCAAGAGAGATGGGAGCCATATGCTCTCTGTTCCCTTTTCTTCCACTGGAAAATTTTCTTTTTTAAAATTTTCCCGGCCCCCAGCAAGGAAGTAGGAGTGACTCTTCCTTGTAACACCAAAGGACCCTAGGACAGAGGGCACCTTGCTTGAAGTCTCATTGTGCTTTGTTGTGAGAGCTAATGTCAGCTGCCCATGTGCTTGGGAGGCTTGGGACACTTGGATTGGGAGCAGCAGCTGCCTCTGTATTGGGAGAAGGTGATGGGAAGTATTTCTTTGTTTAACTTGACAATGAAAGAAAATATCTGGTATAAAATCTCTCAGAAGATGAGGACAAACAAATAAACAGACCAATAAACAGAGAAAAGCTGACCAAAAGACTGGGCATTCCAAACAGGTATGGCTTTGTGTTTTAAGGAATGAAAACTGTGTTTTGTGTGTGTCTCATGTGTGTGGTATTACTCTTTCCTTTCCAAATGTAATCTGATGTTACTTGTTTGAGGTTATTGACATTTAGAAATTCTCAAGGCTATAGCATTCTAATTTTAATATTTTTCATCAGCAGGACTTTATTCTATTATGTAAAGGACAGTGTGATCGGGGCTCTGCTTATATCTTCATTACATGGTGCAAGTTGCCTCTTTCTCTGTTTTAAATAAGCCATAATTAAATAATTCATAATTTAATTATTGAAGAGAATGTTTTAAGATGATCATGCTGGTAGTATACCTAACTCTCTCAAGGTCTAAGACCACCGGCTTCATTTTTAGTCTCCATACCAAACCCTGGTAGATGTTTATACCTACCACATACTCTATTTCAGAATCTCAATTACCATTTTGTCAGCACAGAAATAGTGAAGGGGTCAGGAAGTTGCTTCATCAACTCAGGAACTGGTGGGAATGGCTCACAGGATTAGGTTTCCTTTGAGGAGGATTTCCTTTGAGGAGGAACAGTTGTTAGCTGGCTTGAGGTCTCTTAGAATACTGTTGCAGGGTGAGAGATTTAGAGCTAACAACAGTGTTCAGAGTTACACATTTGAGCATTATTCCATTCATCCTGTCAACAATTCTGGAGACTTGCTTTATTATCTTTACTGAGAAGGAAATTCATACTCACAGAGGTTAAGGACTCACTCAGAGCTGCATAGCTGCATAGAGAGATTCAGTGGAGGTGGGCTTGGTGGGTGCATACCTGCAGTCCCAGCACTCACAGGCTGACATAGAAGATGTTGGATTTAGACTGGTCACATGGTAAGGCCCTGTCTCAAAAAAACCAAAAAATTAATAATGGAGGAGAGATAGCTCAGTCGCTAATGTACTTGATTCAAGCATGAACACTTGAGTTTGATTCCTAGAACTCAAGTAAAAACCCAACTAACCAACCAAATCAGGCAAGGCAATGCAGAACAGTAGTCCCAGTGCTGGGGAAGGGAAACAGGAAGACCCCTGGAGACTGTTGGCCAGCACAACTGGTCCATTCTGCTGAGCAGGATCAGTGAGTGGTTCTACCTTAAAAAGTATGTTGTAGAGTGATGAGGAGGAAGACACCAACATCCACCACTGGCCCTCCGTATGCCTATGCACACAAACACTCATGCACATGCACACACAAAGCCCCTAAAGAAAAATGAAAAAGAAGAAAGCAGGATTAACAATGACAACAAAGCCATATTGGAGTCAGATTTGTCAACCAGTTGGTCCTTCATGAGTTGCTGATGTCAAAAGTGAATGGGAACATTTTGAGACCTCATTCCTGACAACATAGAGTCAGTTTTAAAAGACCCAGTTTATGATTCTGTGGATTTTCAGCTGGGAAAAATGGGTTTAGAACTGTGAACTTCATACCCAAAGTCTTGTTCTTCAACTGAACAAGGCCCAGAAACACCTGTGGATTGGTGGGATAAACCCAGTCAATCAAGTGCCCCTTTAAAATGGAGTGGCTCCATTGTCACTCAGAGCTCTCGCTAGTTGCTTGTATGTTTGCTTGTTTTGGAGATAGGTTCTGGCTGCCTGGTACTCCTTCCATATCCTAGGATAGTCTCAAACTCATGATCATCCTGTCTCAACCTTTTAAGTGAAGAGATTACAGTCATGTGTCATCATGCTTTGTTCTAGTTTAAAATAATGATTGCTCAGGAAATCATCTCCTGTACCAATGTAGTCAAAGCTCTTTCCCATTTTCTCTTCTATTAGGTTTAGTGTATCTTGTTTTGTGTTGAGGTCCTTGATCCACTTGAACTTGAGTCTTGTACAAGGTGATAAATAGGGATCTATTTGCATTCTTCTATAGGCAGACAGCCAGTTAGACCAGCACCATTTGTTCAAGATGCTTTCTTTATTTCCCATTGTATATTTTTGGCTTCTTTGTCAAAAATCAAGTGTCCATAAGTATGTGGGTTTATTTCTGGGTGTTTGATTCTATTCCATTGATCAACATGTCTGTTTCTGTACCAATGCCATGCAGTTTTAAATCACGATTGCCCTATAATACAGTTTGAGGTAAGGGATTTTGATTCTTCCAGAGGTTCTTTAATTGTAAAGAATTATTTTGGCTATCCTGGTTTTGTTTATTTGCTTGTTTTCCATATAAATTTGAGAATTTCTCTTTTGAGGTCTATAAAAATTATGTTGGAATTTTGATGGGGATTGCATTAAATCTTTAGGTTGCTTTTGGTAAGATGGCCATTTTCACTCTTACTCCTACTGATTCATGAGCCTGAGAGATCTTACCATCCATCTTCTGATATATTCTTTAGTTTCTTTCTTCAGGGACTTGAAGTTCTTGTCATACAGATCTTTAATTTGCTTGTTAGTTACACTTAGATATTTTATATTATCTGTGGCTATTGTAAAGGGTGTTGTTTCCCTAATATCTTTCTGTGCCTATTTATCATTTGTATAAAGGAGAGCTACTCATTTCTTTGAGTTAATTTTATATGTCTCAGGCACTAAGAGCAACAATCAATAAATGGAACCTCATGAAACTCAGCTTCTGTAAAGCAAAGGACACTGTCAATAGGACCAAACAGCAGCCTACTGATTGGGAAAATATCTTTACTAACTCCATATCCGATAGAGGGCTAATATCCAGAGTCAACAAATGTGGACCCTTGGGAGCTCTCAAAATCTGAACCACTAACCAGCGAACATGCAGGGGCTGCAATGAGCACCCCCTGCCCCTGCACATATGCAGTAGACAGGCAGCTCAGGTTTTTATGAAAGCCCTGTCTGGCCTCAGTGGGAGAGGATGCACCTCATCTGTCAGTGACTTGATGTTCCAGAATGGGAGATCCCAAGGCAGGTCCCACTCTCTCATAGGAGAAGTGGAAGCAGGATGGATGGAGGGACTCAGTGAGGGAAGGGCTGAGAAGGGGAACAGTGTTTGGAATTTAAATTAATTAATTAAAAAATAAAATAATAGAACTTCAGGGGGATTCAGTATCCCAGACCTCAAACTACTACAGAGCAATAGTGATAAAAACTGCATGGTATTGGTACAATGTCAGGCAAGCGGATCAATAGAATAGTATTGAAGACCCAGAAATGAACCAACACACCTATGGTCACTTGATCTTTGACAAAGGAGCTGAAAGCATCCAGTGGAAAAAAGATAGTCTTTTCAACAAATGGTGCTGGTTCAATTGGAGGTCAGCATGCAGAAGAATGCGAATTGATCCATTCTTATCTCCTTGTACCAAGCTCAACTCCAAATGTATCAAGGACCTCCACATAAAACCTGACATACTGAAACTAATAGAAAAGAAACTGGAGAAGACCCTTGAGGACATGGGCACAGGGGAAAAGTTCCTGAATAGAACACCAATAGCTTACGCTCTAAGATCAAGAATTGACAAATGGGACCTCAAAAAACTACAAAGATTCTGTAAGGCAAAGGACACTGTCAAAAGGACAAAATGTCAACCAACAGATTGGGAAAGGATCTTCACCAACCCTAAATTCGACAGAGGGCGAATATATAATATATACAAAGAACTCAAGAAGGTAGAACCCAGAGAACCAAATAACCCCATTAAAAAGTGGGGTATGGAGCTAAACAAAGAATTTTCACATGAAGAACTTCGGAGGGTTGAGAAACACCTTAAGAAATGTTCAACATCATTAATCATTAGGGAAATGCAAATCAAAACAACCTTGAGATTTCACCTCATACCAGTCAGAATGGCTAAGGTCAAAAACTAGGAGACAGCAGGTTGTTGGCAAGGATGTGGAGAAAGAGGAACACTCCTCCACTGCTGGTGGGATTGCAAGATGGTGTAATCAATTTGGAAATCAGTTTGGTGGTTCCTCAGAAAACTGGACATGACACTTCCTTAGGACCCTGCTAATGCCACTCCTGGGCATATACCCAGAGGATTCTTCAGCATGTGATAAGGATACATGCTCCACTATGTTCATAGCAGCCCTATTTGTAGTACCCAGAAGCTGGAAAGAACCCAGGTGTCCTTCAACGGAGGAATGGATACAAAAAATATGGTATATTTACATAATGGGGTTCTATTCAGCCATTAGAAACAGTGAATTCATGAAATTCTTAGACAAATGAATGGAGCTGGAGAACATCATACTAAGTGAGGTAACACAGTCTCAAAAGATGAATCATGGTATGCACTCACTGATAAGTGGATATTAGCTTAGAAACTTTGAATACCCAAGACATAATCCACATATTAAATGATGTCCAAAAAGAATGGAGGAGTGGCCCCTGGTTCTGGAAAGACTCAATGCAACAGTATAGGGGAATACCAGAACAGGGAAGTGGGAAGGGGTAGATGGAGGAACAGGGGGAGGGAAGAGGACTTGGGGAGTGGGAACCCAGAAAAGGGGAAATCATTTGAATTGTAAATGAAAAATATATCAATAAAGGAAAGAAAATTTAAAAAAAAGAATAAAGAGGATCTGCAAATGAAAAAAAAAAAGACAAGAGACACATACCTATTCATCAAGACTAAATCTTTCCAAATGTGTCTTTGCTTCATTCACTCTTGGGGGAAAGTAGACGGGGCATGGAAAAACAGGTAGGGAATGTGTAGACCACTCTGGAAGATTTTATGGAGCTAAAAATGACTGTACAGTGTTCAGCTTCCAAGTGCTGGGGTTACAGGTATGACCCACCTGTAACTTGGTTTTAAACTGTTTCTAGACTAAATGAGTTAGAATGTGTGCCTTCACTTTTATCTTCCCTTTATGACCTTTCCCCAAGAACTTGTGTCTAGACAGTAGCTGAGCACATGAAAGATTGGCATGTGTATCCTTGGAGTTATAAAAAGTTCTCGAGAACTCCTGCAATTACTTTATATATGCATAGAAAGGTTTCTTGTTTGTGAGGTCAGGCATAGGATTCTATCCATGTCATTAGATTAAAGCTTGCTAGAGTGTTTTCTGCATTTCCTGGGATGATTAATTTTACATGTCAGCTTTTAGGATTAAGGGCTACTTAGAGGGCTAAAGTGCTGCTTCTGGGTGTGTCTGTGAGTGCTGTTGGATGAGAATGAGTCAGGGGACTGAGTGCAGAGACCTGCCTCAATGCGAGTGAAAGCCTTACCAGGCCCAGGTCGGGTACAAGGTAGAGCTAATTCTCTTTTATATCTCCTGGGCTGGGCCATCCTTCTTTACCCTTGGACATAAGCACTCCAGGGTATTCTGCCTTTGGACTCCAGGATTTGTACTCTGAAACACAGGCGTTTGACGGTGACTTAGTTCCCTTGTGCTAAGGGTTTTAGGCTTCACTGAGCCATTATGCAACTGACCAAGAGTCTTCACACCACAGCAATCTGTTGTAGGACTATTCATACTCAAATATGTGATGTGTTGGTTCCCCCAATAAATAAATTCCTATTGTTTTTGAATATATGAATGTGTATATGTATGAATATATGTATGCATATATGTATGAGTATGCATATATGTATCTATCATATAAATAGCTGTCATCTGTTACTTCATTAGCCTATCAGTCTGTCTATCTATCTATCTATCTATCTATCTATCTATCTATCTATCTATCTATATCTATCTATCTACCCATCTATCAAATAAATATCTATTATCTCTCCATTATTTATCCACCCACCTACCTCTTTCTATTTACTTATATTATCTACTCACTTTATCTATTTAGTTAAAATCTATCCATGTATAATGTGTCTGTCTTTATGTCTGTCTGCTCGTATCTGTCTGTCTATCTATCTATCTATCTATCTATCTATCTATCTATCTATCTATCTCCATCCTGTTAGTTCTGGCTCTCAGAGAATGCTCTAAATGCATTTCTAATTTTGCTTTCTTTTGTTTCTGCTAGCCAGAGTTAAAATCTCTTACTATCATTAGTTGGTTCAGCTGACTGTTAGTATAAGCTTTATACATTCAAAGCCACATTGTTAGATTTCTTACTGGCTGCAAAGTGTTCCAGAAAATTGTGCTACAATACCTTATAAAGGTTTTAGGACAGTGTTCTGACAATGAAAATGTTTAGAAAGACATTTTAGGCATTTTGTCTTTATTTAGAGTTTTGCAGAGACTTCCTTTTGCCATGAAATATTTCTCTGATTGACAGTAATCTATCTAAATACAAAATTTGCCTTAGTTAATTTTGTTCATACTTACTGTGCTCTTTTAATAAGTAATTATGATCTTTTCAGTTATTTTTAATTTAAAATTATTTTATGTTTGCCTGCACGTATGACTGCATACTGTTTGCATGCCTAGTGTCTGAAAAGGCCAGAAGGAGACACTTCATGTCCCAGGACTGGAGTTACAGATGGTTATGAACCACTATGTGCATGCTGGGAATTGAAATCCAATCTTCTGGTAGAGCAGCAAGTACTTTAGCCATTGGACATCTCTCTAGCCCTGGCCTTTATAGTTCAAAAACACATATCATTTATCCATAGTCTTCCAGAATGACATTACTCGTAATACCTTTACCCGGAAATTTCTCAGGAGCTAGAGACTCTACATTTGTTCTTCCTGACTTTTAATTTCTCTTTTATATTATATACTTTTATCATGCTTTGCTAATTTAATACATTGCAGTGTCATTTAGACAGGTTTCTGAATTCTTCAGTAATGACAATCTAGGTATACTGGTGTGGAGGCAGAGGAAAATATCACGACTTGAGAGGGCCAGCCTCTACTACATACAGAGATGCCATCTTAAAAAACATGTATTTTAATTTATAATACTTTAGTGCATTCATTTTTATACTAGCTTATCTCTTTTTTTTTGTTAAACCTTTTCCCAAATTTCACATTAAGAGGATAGGAATTTTGCCTCTGAGAATTTTTAGACATTTCTGTTTGTGTATGTTTCGTCTAAAGCAGAATTTCTTAACATAAAGCTCTATTGACTTTGGGGCTATAATTCCCTTTGTTGTGTGAGGTTGTCTATTGTAAACTGCTTAGCAAGATGTCATGGCTATTGAAACCAATTATCTCTACCTCTGTTAGTCAACCAAACTATCCACATACATTACAATTTCTTGGTTGGTAAAATCTTCGGCTTAAGAATCATTGATCTAAAGTGAATTTATGGTGTGTAGATTTTCATAAAGTAGCTTTTCCCCTTTCCCCTGCTTCCACTACTCCCCCCCCTCTCTCTCTCATACTTTTTCTTTACTTTTTTATTTTTTTTAATACTCCAGATTTTATTTTCCCCTATCTGTCCCCCCAATTGTTCTACATCCCACACCTCCTCCCCACCCCGTCTTCATGAGGATGTCGCCACCCCCTATCCTCTAAATTCCTTGGGGTCCCCAGTCTCTTGAGGGTTAGATGAATCATCTCTGATTAAACACAGACGTTGCAGTCCTCTGCTGTATATGTGTTGGAGGCCTCAAATCAGTTGCTGTATGCTGCCTGTTTGGTGGTCCAGTGTCTGAGAGATCTTGGGGGTTCAGATTAATTGAAACTGCTGGTCTTCCTACCAGGCCCTCCTCCTCAGCTTCTTTCTGTCTTTCCCTAATTCAAGCACGTGAGTCAGCAGCTTCTGTCCATTGGCTAGGTGCAGATATCTGTATCTGACTCTCCCAACTACTTGTTGGGTCTTCTGAAGTGTGGTTATGCTAGGTTCCTTTATGTAAATAAACACTTCATTGCCTCTCCGTAATAGCGTCAGGCCTTGGGACGTCCCCTTGAGCTGGATCCCTCTTTGGATCTGTTGCTGGATCTTATTTTCCTCAGGCTCTTATCCATTTCCATCCTTGTAATTCTTTCAAACAGGAACAATTATGGGGCAGAGTTTCAGCTGTGGGATGGACCCCCTCATTTGATGCCCTGTATTCTTGTTGGAGGTGGGCTCTCCCTACTGTTGGGCATTTCACTTAAGGTGCCTCCATTTGAGTCCTGAAATCAAGGGAATGAATGCAAATTGGCAAAGAAAAAAAATAAAGGTATCACTATTTGTAGATGATATGATATGATATGATATGATAGTATACATAAGCGACCCCAAGAATTCTACTAGAGAACTTCTCCAGCTGATAAACAACTTCAGCAAAGTGGCCATATATAAAATTAACTCAAATAAATCAGTAGCCTTCCTTTATACAAATGATAAACAGGCTGAGAAAGAAATTAGGGAAACAACTCCCTTCACAATAGCCACAGGTAAGATTAGATATCTTAGGGTAACTCTAACCAAGTGAAAGACATGTATGACCATAACTTCAAGTCTCTAAAGAAAGAAATTGAAGATCTCAGAAAATGGAGAGATCTCTGATGCTCATAGATAGGCAGAGTTAATATAGTAAAAATGGCCACCCTACCAAAGGCAATCTACAGACTCAATGCAATCCCCTCCAAAATCCCAACATAATTATTCAAAGACATGGAAAGAGCAATTCTCAAATTTATCTGGAAAGGCAAAAAACCCAGAATAGTGAAAACAAGTCTTAACAATAAAGGAACAGCTTGGAGGACTCACCATCCCTGACCTCAAGCTTTACTACAGAGCAATAGCGATAAAAACTGCATGGTGTTGGTACAGAGACAGACATGCTGATCAATGGAATAGAATTGAGGACCCAGAAATAAAACCATATCCGTACAGACATCTTATCTTTGACAAAGATGCCAAAAATATACAATGGAAAAAAGAAAGCATCTTCAACAAATGGTGCTGGTCTAACTGGCTGTCTGTATGTAGAAAAATGAAAATAGAGCCATATTTGTCACCTTGTACAAAACTCAAGTCCAAGTGGATCAAGGGGCTCAACATAAAACCGGATGCACTGAATCTAATAGAAGAGAAAGTGGGAAAGAGCCTTGAACTCATTGGGACAAGGGGAAATTTCCTAAACAGAATTCCAATGGTTCATGCTTTAAGACCAAGAATTGACAAATGGGACCTCATGAAACTGGAAAGCTTCTGTAAGGCAAAGGACATAGTCAGTAAGACAAATCAGCAACCTAAAGATTGGGAAAAAAATCTTCACTAACCCCACATCTGATAGAGGGCTAATCTCCAAAATATATAAAGAACTCAAGAAGCTAACCACCAAAAAACAAAAACAAAAGCACAAAAAAATATCCCAAGCAAAAATGGGGTATAGAACTAAACTGAGAATTCACAAGAGGAATTTCAAATGGCTGAGAAGATGTTCAAAATGTTCAAAGTTCTTAGTCATCAGAGAAATGCAAATCAAAATGACCCTGAGATTCCACCTTACACCAATCAGAATGGCTAAGATCAAAACCTCAGGTGACAACATATGTTGGCAAAGATGTGGAGAAAGGAACACTCCTCCATTGCTCGTGGGATTGCAAACTGGTACAACCACTCTGGAAATCAATCTGGAGGTTCCTCAATAAATTGGAAATAGAGCTACCTGAAGACCCAGCAATATCACTCTTGGCAATATAACCAATAGATGCTCACTCCATCATGCCACAGGAGCACATGTTCCACTATGTTCATAGTGGCCTTATTTGTGATAGCCAGAAGCTGGAAACAACCCAGATGTTCCACGAGAGAAGAATGAATACGAAAAGTATGGTTCAGTTACACAATGGAATACTACTCAGCTATTAAGAATGAGGACATCCTAAGTTTTGCAGGCAAATAAATGGAACTAGAAAATATCATCCTGAGTGAGGTTACTTAGACTCAGAAGGACATACATGTTATGTACTCACTAATAAGTGGATATTATTTTTAAAAAGTACAGAATACCCAAGATACAGTCCATAGAACTCAAAAAGGTCGACAAGCTGAAGGGCCTAAGTGAGGATGCCTCAGTCCCACTTTGGAGGGAGAAGAAAAAGACTGAAGTCCTGAGGGCCAGTAGAAATAATTGAAACAGGCAACCTTGGGAGGTAGGAGGTTGGGGGGAGCCTCCAGAATGCTCCTTTCTCTCTTTTTTCTGCTTTTTTCTCCTCCTCCTCTTCTTTCTCCTCCTCCTCTTCTTCTCCCCTCCTTTTTTCTGTGCTAAGACTAGAGCCCCATGCTTGCTAGACAAACACTACTACTGAGCAATATCCCCTGTCCAAGTGTGAATTTTCTTTATGCATTTAGAAATAATTCTCTCATATTCTCTGTTATCTGATAGCCACTGTCCCCGACTCCTGCTTATTGCTCAGATACATGAAATCCGTGGCTAAGAATCCTGTCCCATGTTTATAACTTAATATCAAAGTATCGTGTGATTGTACCTTGGTCAGAAGTTTGGGTATGTTTTCTTTAATCTCAAGGCCACTCAATTTCCTGCAGGTTATTAAATTGTCAGCTTGCATGTGGTAGCTTTTCTTAACTTATTTTTAAAACCTGTGTCATATAATGAAACGTTTCTTGTTTTCCACTGTCTCTGTTGTATAGGAATGGAGCTCACTGCCTATACCTGTTCCAGTGTTGGGAAGGTTCTCTATTCA
The DNA here is from genome assembly GCF_947179515.1 of Apodemus sylvaticus. Taxonomy (NCBI): domain Eukaryota; kingdom Metazoa; phylum Chordata; class Mammalia; order Rodentia; family Muridae; genus Apodemus; species Apodemus sylvaticus. The sequence goes on along the minus strand of NC_067475.1, from coordinate 46,039,746 downwards.
CAGTGCTGTTGTTTCTGCCCCACAGAGTGCTCAGTTTCTAAGTACATCTCTCTCTCTCTCTCTCTCTCTCTCTCTCTCTCTCTCTCTCTCTCTCTCTCTCTAAAATACACACACACACACACACACACACACGGAAATACTTGGACTTCTTGTACTTGGCTACTTTTGTGGTTGGGTTCTCTTTGCATATATTATGGACCAATAGCATGGTTCAAACAAAGGTTTAAGGTGATGGTGCTTGGGATGCTCTATGAGAGAAAATTCTTGAGTGTTATTAGTACTTCAGGAAATCTGAGACTGAGGCTTGGCTTTAACTTATGGAGTTAGTTTTCAATGAAGAATAACAGTTCTGTCCTGAGGGAAGCTGTAGTCTTGGGATGAGGACTGAGCAAGAGGCAGACACTTGCCACATTATAGGAAAGCGGAAGCAGAGTGCCAGAGTGATATCTAGGAGGTGGAGGCTCTCTGGCTCCTGCCAGGAAGAATAAAAATAGGTTCATCTCCTCTGTCCCTTCATCTTTATAGGAAGCATTTTCTAGCAGATACTCACTGTTATTCTGGGTTTATTAGCCAAGCCATTCTCTGAGGTCTGGAGTGTGTTGTTTCAGTTGTGTATTAAATGGACCCATGAACTAAGGTGTGGCTCTCTGACCTTCAGAACTCAACACTGCTCATGAGTAGCACTGTTATTGTAGATCAGTCCACTGCCAAGACAAACTTCCTCTCTTCGTGACGTGACGCTGGCTTTAGAGGCCTTCAAGTCTCACATCCCAAGGCATTTTGAATAGAAGAGAACTACTTCCCTTTACCAGGGCCTAGAGGGTGAGTGCAGGCACAGTGTTCTCCAGCAAGTTGTATGCTAGGTAGGCATCACCATATCTCCTGCTTATTTTGATTCCTAATGCTCTCAAAACAGAGGCTCTGATTGTCAATGCACAGATTCAGGTGTGGCTATGTGGGTAATTCTCTGCACCTTTAGAAAATATCATTTATTCCTGTAAAGAGGCTTTAGTCAAACACTTAAGTAAATTAAATATTTGGTAAATGGAGTCATGTACTACATACTCTTGACCTTACTTGAAGACTTGGAAAGAGCATAATGCAATTAATTTTGTTCTAAACTCTTATCTATTGCCTTGGAATACCTCTTACCACATTTTTAAAGTCTTTTGCCTTCCAATAGAGTTATTAACACTTTAGGTATCTTGTTTATTGGATTGTAAATTCTTAGTAAGGTTCTTATCTTGTTTATCACTGTTCAACTTTAACCTGGTTTAATCACAGGTAGGAAGACAACACACTTTTAATAATGTCTGCAGGATTAATTTGCACTAAAAAGAAAAGGAAGATGGTATATGTTTGCCTATGTCTCTAATCTCAGTGCTTGGGAAGTGGATGGAGAAAGAGCAGGAGTTAGACGTGATCCTTGTCTCAAAGAGGGGTGGGGAGTGGAAAGGTGACTTAGCAGCTAAGAGCACTGGCTGCTTTTCCTGAGGACCTAGATTTGGTCTCAGGTCCCACCTGTCAACTTCTAATTGTCTGTAATTCTAGTTCCAGGCCATTTAATGTTCTCTTTTAGGCTTCATGGATATGGTACGTATGTGATATACAGATACACATGCAAACAAAACACACACACACACACACACACACACACACACACATACACACACACACACTCACTCACAAATAGAGAGAGATCATACATGAAGGGAAATTCCCTCTGACCATTTTATCCCCTGCATGTCCCATGATGTTAACATATACACAAGAAAGAAAGGATATATGAGAACTAATTTTTAATAATATTTATTTGTAACCTACATGCTTAAATACTTTCCTCCCTATGATTCATCTTCAAGGTTAAGATAAATAGCGGATACTCTAATAATCAACAGAGTCACTGTTTCCTTTAAAGTATTTGAATAGGTAAAGTCAGAGTTTGTGGGTAAAATCCGAAAAGCTATGAATGTTTAGTCACTCAAGAAGAATTATAACAGAAACTCAAGTAAATATGTACAGAAATCTGCTGTATTCATATAACTATGATGTCTTGTGGGACAACAGACCAGAGTTTTTAAATAAGCAGGATCCACATTGATCAACAGCGAGGAAGGTGGGCTGGGTACAGTGAATGAAAGCCAAGAGAAGCTGGAACCTGGTAGTCAGCTTTGCATCCTGTCCTTGCTACATCTCAGGACAATGATACCCATAGAATTATGCTCCCACCTATAAATCTTACAAAAAATGTCTGCATCTGCAAACATTAACCTAGAATCATATGGAGAAGATCTTTCTGAAAATCTTTACTTCCTTGTTATTGATGTTAATGATATAATGGTCTAGCGTCGTTATACTGTAGTAGTTCTGCCTATAGACCCAGTCTACTGAAATCATGCTTGGAATTTAGGAAGAACTCAAAAAACATAGTTACAAACATTGGGTTATTTGGTATTTCATTGGCATCCAGCCATGTTTATTATGTTTATTCCCCAAGATCTGTAGTAGTTCGGGGACTGTGTGCCATAGTCTTGGGTATTTGAACCCTTGGTCCTAGTTGGTGGCACTGTTTGAGGAGGTTTAGGTGCTGCAGCTCTGCTAGAGGAAGGACCAGGAGGGCTGGGCTTTGTGATTAAAGCCTCACACCATTTCTATTTTCTTTCTTTGCTTTGCATTTTCACTAAAGGGAGGAAGCTTCCTGCCACAGGTCTCCCGCTCAGTGCCAAGCTTCCCACCATGACGGACTCTTCACTCTTCTGGAACTAGAAGCCCCAATAACAATTCTTTATTCTATAAGTTGCTTTGGTTATGATGTTTACTCACAGCTATGGAAACATGACTAATACATGGCTCTTTTACCACATGGCTTAACTTGCCCTTACCAAGAAGTGATCTTCAGATCTTTATCTTGTTTATCTGGATGCGATCCATTAGGATGGGTGTAGTGCTTGGTCACTTCTGAGGATGGATCAGAGAAGTAGACAGCTTCTGCCCCCTTTTTTTTCCATTTGTTAGGATGCTAGCCTGTGGAACAAAGCTATCATTTGAAAAGAAGCTCAGGTTAAGTAGAGAAGCAACATGTGGATATGCTAGATCTTGGTCTTTGAATCTCCTAGTAGAGGCTTAACCAACTTTAACAGAGATGATCCATCTTAATTATACCTGATTTCTTATCCACAGATGCTAAGAAGAAATAAAACATTATTGTTTAAGGTCACAAAATTGGGTGGTGAGTTAAAAGACCAATAGATAAATAGAATCTGAAAACTACTAATGATCCACCTTCATTTTACTGTCCTCCATGGTTTTCCCATCTCTCTAGGAAGACCAAATAAAAGCTTTATGGTTATTATAACTCATTTGAGCCAACGATACTCTGTTGGTCATATTTGCCACCTTGTGCTGGTTAGTTTTATGTTACAAGCTAGAGCCATTTGGGAAAAGGGAACCACAATTGAGAAAATACCTTCAACAGATTGGCCTGAGGACAAAGATGTGGGGTGTTTTCTTGATCAATGATTGATGTGGGAAAGCCCAGCTCATTGTGGACTGTGCCATCCTGGGCTGGCGGCCCTAGGTGCTGTAAGAATGCAGGTTGCACAAGCCATGGAGAGCAATCCAGGAAGCATCCTTCATGGCTTCTAGTTCCTGCCTCCAAGAGACAAACCTCTTGAGGCATCTATGAGGGGTTACCGAGGTTAGGTTAGCTAAGATGGGAAGATTTACTTTAAGCGTAGGTGCATCTGTGCCATGAACTGGGGTCCTGGACTGAATCAAAAGAATAAAGGTATCTAAGCCCTCATATTCATGCATCTGCGCCCACTCTTTGGAAACAATGTGACCTTATGCTTCCTGCTGCCCTGACTTCACCATCCTGATCAACTATGATGGAGCCAAAATAAACCTTTCTTCCTTTAAGTTGCCTTGGTCAGATGTTTTGTCATAACAAGAAGATAAGTCTCCAATACAGGAACATAAGCGAGTGTTTCCTCAAGTAACTTAAGGGATTTTCTTGATAGCTAATTCCCTAAAGCCAGGCTTTAAGTTCTGCTACTTTAGATTATAACAAGCTGTTCCTTATACTTATAGGTGTCCATGGCCTTTACCAACAGGCTCCCACAGCCACTTGAACAATCAGGCTGGTATCCTGAGACAGCTTTGTTGTCCTCTTTCTCTGATTGGATGCCATTGATAGTAATGTCATGACGCATGGATAACATGTATTACACGGAACTCTTACCAATATCATCATAAATATAATCTTTGTCAAAAGATATTTCTGTTTCAGCTGTCCCTTGAATATATCAAAAATTCATTGATATGCATTTAACTGTCCCATTTCCTGGATTTTTGTCCAAAGCCAAGAACTATAAATTCACCTTTTAAGTTCAATCTCTCTCATGAAGTATTTCCATATCAGTCATGTCCCTTTCTGGAAACTTCCATCTCTTCTATTACTAAGACATTTATCATTATATTGAATTTATAACTTGTTTTTTTTCCTCACATGGCTCTGGTTGTTTTCTTGAATCCTTATAACAATTCAGTACGTTGAAGAGAGATGTCATACTACCTCTGTAGCATCTCAAATATTCTACACAAAATTAAACAAAAGACTAGATATAAACATAGTATGTTTACTTTTGTTGCTGTTGTTTCAAAGATGTTGGAAAAAACACTGCTCTGTTCAAATGTATCAAAAAGAGACAGGTCATGAAATATTATGAATGGATCTGACTTGTGTCTAGGAAGAGATGAACATCTAGCTTTGTTAGAACCAAAAGAGCTTACATGTCACATGTGCCTAGGATATGTGAAGTATCTAATATAGATTCAATAAAAGAACTGGTCTAAACAAATCACATGGTCATATGCCTTCTGCTCTATTTCTAATCAAAGTCAGCAGGATACTCCTGGAGACTCGGGAAAGGATCAATGCTTACTGACAGGGTTCTTGCCTGACACCACCCGGACTTCTCAGAACACCAATGACAGGATCTGGGCCGGAATAGAATGTTGACAGACAACAGAATACAGTGCTTAAGCAGAACTAAGAGAATGGAAAAACTGATTCATAGGAGGTCCGTTCTGCCAACAGGGATGGTTGGAGGAAGCACTTTCAAAACACAGCGTGCAGAGGCTGGCAGATATACACAGGATGACATGCCAAAGCTTGCAGTCTCAGAGACAGGGTGGGTTCTACCTGGCTGAATCATAACCTTCAAAGGCTATGGGACCGCCCTATTATTATCTATATATCTTCCAATCTTTCAGCATGGTTTGAATTGATATTAAGGCAGAGACCAAAGAGGGAAAAAGCAATTCAGATATAAACAATTAGTAGGCAGGCTTATAGTTTGCACTTTAAAAACCACCACATAAAATATACTACTTTATGCTAACCACCCTGTGCTTAGTAAACTCTAGTTCAAATGGTAAATTCCCTGATTGCGACTATATTATCAAAATTAAGTGTTTAGGTTTCCCAGCCTTCATACTTACTTGCACCACTGAACATGTCACTAGAACATGGCCATGATGATTTAGGATCAGTTTCATAAATCACATATTGAATAATAGATTGCTTAGCAACTACCACATACAGTGACTGTCCTATGGAAGGGGGTGGCTTAGCTTTTCTTGACTGTGAGAAAAAGAAACCTGTCTAACCAGATGACTTCATCGTATCCTAGTGATTGAGGGGAAAACAGAACAAAAGACTGATAAATGAAAGAAGGTAGCTCTTCCTTGTGGGGATTGGCCCTCAGGGAAGAATAGTGCTGGGGAGGGGTAGGTCATGACCCACTTGTAAAGAGATGAAATGAAGTTGTGATGAACACTCACAAGGTCTTTAACCTTGTGTCTGAAGTAGATGATGGAAAAGAAAATACAATGTTTCCAATGATGTGAAAACATTGAGGTTACTGGCTCTCAGTTGAGAGAGAAAACAGGGCCATTGTGATTTAGAAGCAGAAAATACAGTCACTCTATGCTGTCTGGTTCAATGAAATCTTTTTTTTTTTTGGTAGTATTTCATTAAAGTATTCCAATTTCATAATAATTTTATGATAAAAGATAGAAAGGATTTTAAATTTTATTTTGTGGAAATTGAAAGATTCTCCTTTCACTCCATTTCTGGGGAATATACAGAAGAGATTCCAGACTCCCAGCTGCCACAAAGGTGTGGGTCAGTCTTTGTGGCTATATATCCAGTGAGAAGGAAGAGTGGTTTGTGACAATATACTGGGGCAGGTACTTTCCCTTGCAGATGCTTTCAGTCTTGCTAATGTCAGATCTGTCTGTGGTCAGGGGACACCTAAAAAGTCTTTGTCAAGAACATCTTACACTTTGACTTGTCACATTTAGAGAGCAAGTAAACACAGTCTCATGGGAAACTCCTGGTGTGTGCAGGAGACTGATAATTTTCAGACTACAGGAATGTTATTTTTATTTAATCCGTTTTCGCCATTCCACTGGGTGTGGCAGAAAAAGCTCAGACTTGTGTAGCATGTTGGTGGTTCTGAGATGATTTTTCCAAACTTCAGAAAGTTGTGTGGTTGTCCTAAAATATTATGGTGTGAATATTTTCATAGTTTTTTTTGGAATAAAAAGCATACACTTTGGGAAGAAATTTAGGAGTGAAACTTTATGTAGGGTCTACTAGGATGATGAGTTAATTGTTCTAACAGTGTTGGCAAATGACAGAAGATGTATAAAACCATGAAAGAAAAACATACCTAGTTTGCTAATTATGAGAAAAACCAGAACAAGCAAAGGAGAGAGCAGCAGTGGTGGGACAATATGCAATATTTTTGTGCTCTAAAATAAAGAAGGACTTCCTAAACATGACACACAGGGCAAAAATCTAAAGACAAGTTTACTGTTGTCCATATACATACGAAGAAGTCCTTTATATGAAAACAAACAAAACAAAAAACAAATACTGTGAGTAACATTGAAAGAAGAAAGTAATGGGGCTAGAGGGATGACTTTATGGTCAAGAATACTTGGTGGTTTGAATGAGAGTGTCATCATGTCCCCTGGATCCTCCTCCCCACAGGCTTGAGTATTTGAACAGTTGGTTACCTAGCAAGTGACACTGTTTGGGTAGTTTGGGAGATGCAACCTGTTGGCAGAACTAGGAAGGTATCTCTGCAGGTGTCACATCAGGTAGTGAAATGATCTTTGAAGAAGTAAGAGTGAAACCTTGGTTCAGTTTGACTTAATAAGACTGGATCAAATTTTGGGAATCTGGTGCCAGAAGGTTTATTGTCAACATATTTGAACACAGGACAATTTGGAAAATAGGTTCGTGTAATACAACCTCAGGTGCTCAAGAAGATATTATTACATTGAAACTCAACTCAACCTAAGAAGATGGTTCTAGAGGTAGGCTACATGTATTAGCTGAAGGGTCTATGTGTGGAAGGATCTGGTATGGTCTCAGTCATACATACATACAGCATACAAGTCATTTGGGCTTTTAGCCATCTCTGGTCCTGAATGTGGGAACACCTGGCTATACAGATAGTCTAAGGGTCATTTAGACTACTAGCAACCTCTGGTCCTGGTTGTGGGAACTTGATATGACCTTATCCAACAGATAATATAGACCATCAGGCTATTAATCACCTACCAGTCCCAGCTTTCTGAGTGAAAAAAAAAAACAACAAAAACCAAGTTTTATGTCCATTCCTTTGAAAGGCCGATCCTGTGCAATTAATATTCCTAGTTTCTCTGGAGATTTGTGGGTGCAAGGACCTTTGTGTACCCAGAAGAAATGTATTGCTGGGGTGTTGGGGTGTACTTTGAGAGTTTATAACCTTGTCCCATATCCAGTTCATTCTTTTTACTTGTGTTTGAAACTATGAGCTCTCAGCTCCTTGCTTCTGTAACCATGCCTCGTCTTCCCATGCCAAACTCTCACCCTCCAAACTGGAAGCCAAAATAAACTCGTTGTTCCTTGAGTTGTCTTTGGTCATGGTGTTCTATTAAAGCAACAGAAAAGTAACTGACACAGAATACTTCCTGCTCCTACAGAGGACTGGAATTGGATTCCATCACCTATGTCAGGCAGTACATAACTGCCTATAACTCTGGCTTTAGGAGATATGAAACCCTTCTGGACTCTGTGGATATCTGCATATATGTGCACATACATACACACACATACATAGACATGTATAAATAAAAATAAAACATATCTTTAAAAATACATCTTCATAGATGTTATAAAAGAAATATATAATATTGCAAAGGTCTAGTAAACACATTAGGGAAAACAACGGGAAAATGCTGAATTAGTCTTTCATTGCTGTGAAATAATACCTGATATGAATTAAGGCAAAACAATGACGACGATGACGGTGATGACAACGATGATGACGGTGATGACAACAACAACAAAACAATCAAACAAAAAACTTTGGTATTGGAGGTTACATTCTGTGGTGATCTGGCTCCATTGCTTTTCAACCTAAATGTGAGGCAGAAAACCAAGCTTGAGCATCTATGGCGGAGCAAAGCTGTTTACCTCTTGCCAGCCAGGAGAGCAGGAGAAAGAGTGGTGAAGAAGAAGGGATGAGTGTTGGGAGGTAGACAGAGAGCCCGAGACTGGGACAAGATAGATCTTTCAAAGGCATACTTCCAACTCTGTTGCTCCCAAAATATGACATTAATAAGGGGATAATCTTTATAGTTCAGTTACCTCTTGATAACGCCAACTTCTTGGGACCAAACCTGAGACATTTGAGCTTTTTTGGGAGAGCCCTTCATGCCTAAATGCCAACAAATATAAATGGGCAATGAACATATAAAATAAAATTCAGTAATGAGGAGGTGAGTTGAAGTTAAAAATATTTACTATTTTATTGGTGTAAAATATGCTAAAAAACTGTTGATAACTAATGTGTAGAGAAACTTAAGGAATGGATTGTCTACCCCCTAACTGTGGAAGGAATAAACAATAGTTCAAATTATAGGAAGAAATCTTGCACCTATTGTCTCAGAATGCCAAATTCACTCAGTCTTTTTCTTTGTATCATTGATCTTAGGATTATTTGAAGATGTAGAAACATACAAACCAAGATGAACATGTAAGATACTCAGTAGTCCTTCTTGCACAACAAAAATGGAAACAATTCAAATATCTATATTTAAGTATTAGATTATAAACAAGGGCAAAGACATACAATGTATTTATTTTTAAAATGATAATGTAAAGAGAAATATCCATGAGAAATATCCATGAGAGAAATTTTTTAATATGGAGAAATATCCATGATATATTTGTCAAAAAGATTCACCAATTAACAAATCTTATAACAGCTTAGTAGATATTCAGTTTATGCACATAACAGGTTTGTATAAATGTTTTCCTCAACACAGTTGTGGATTGCTTGATAATGAGAAATGAAAAGAATGTGTTTTGGGGTATACTTCCTTGAGAGATCTGATATGAACCTCATAGAGTGTGCTTATGAAAACCCTGATCCATAGGTCAGTCATTCACCATGGCTTCTGAAGGCCATCAAGAGACATGGTCAATAAAAGATGCAGGACACTAATATTAACTCAGCATATCGTTTTTAAACTATTTAAAGAATAAGCAGAGGGGCATTTTAAAATAATGAGATAATCTAGCACAGCCAATATTTAAGCCAAGCCCCTCTCCTCCCTATTATGTATGTTTTGTATTATTATGCTATGCTTCCATATACTTTTGTGATTGATAGTGAGCAGGTTTGTTATTACCGGGAATGTGTGAGTAAGATACCGGACTTCTAGTAAGACAGATAAAACGACACTATTCAATGGGTAATTCTTAGTTCCATTATGATCATGTGCTACCAGTACGGTATGTAAGATCTGTTGTTGTTGACCGACATGATTCTACGTGCTTGCATATGGGAGGATGCCAACCTAATGGACATCCTTGATTTTCCTCTCTGCATTCAAACCTAAGGTTTTGCTCTCTTTGCTTTATTCCTCTGTACACACAAGCACACACATGTCTTCCTACATACTTAATAGCACAGAATTGCCTGATTAATGACCTTTCTGTAGTTAATAATTAAACCCAGATTCTGCTTGAACATGTTAACTGGTGAAGACCTCCTTTCCAACAAGTGTAAGATACCACGTTTTCAGTTACACCACCTAACAAACTTTCCCCTTAAGTCCCTTAAAATCTGCACGTTTTGGTGATTGTAAAACATTGCTTAGAGATTATAAAGATGATTAAATGTAAAATGTATTCATTTAAGTTCAATTGAAGATCTCCCTGGTCTAGAGTCCAAGTTATAGATAGTGAAAGTAACAAAACTTTTTCAGAATTTCGAAAGAGCTGAGCGGCATGTGTTTAAGACTTAAGGACTCAAAGGCTCTAAGGGGAGAGCTAAGACTCATCCGCGGGATGAGCTCACCTGAGAAACAGTTTTCTCTTACAGGATCTTCATGAGAAACCACTAGACAGAAAACAGTGGACCCTGGGAAAATGTCAGCCTGTCCGGGAGGCAGATACTAGATCTGACAGGCGTGCTGGCACCCTTCCGTGCTCTCCATCAGAGTTCAGCTTCCCTCTCTCAATCTGTCTGTTTTCCCCAGCTCTCTCAAACTACCGGAAGTCTGATCATTCTCTTGTCATTCTTTGCATTTTTGTTGTTGTTGTTGTTGTTTTAAATTTTATTAATTTTTTATTTTTTTGCTTGTCGCCAATAATCTCACATGGATGGTTGCAGTCAACCCTCTTTGCAGTTCAGCTGTCCCTGAAGTTTCCAGGGTCTATATGTGTGTGAGGACACATTGGCGGGAAAGACGACTTTCAGCTTGTGATGAGACTGGATTTCCTGCTGTCCTCTCCCCTTCTATTTGGCTCTGGCCTCCTTCCTTTTCCCCTTTTGACTTTCTTATTCCTTCTTTCTCATTTCCTTCACATTTTTTTCTTCTCTTCCCTTTAGAAGATGCTTCTGAGGTTTCTTCCCCATGAAAACTTGGTCTGACTCTTTCTGGATTTGGTAGTTAACTGGGAAATCAGATTGCTATCTTCAGACTTGTTTATTAGATTCTCTCCTAAACAGTCACTCTTCTTCTCCCCCTGTCTCACCTCAAAATACTCCTGTGGAGTCAAAGTTTCATTTGTCTCTCTCTCTCCAATGGCAGTTAGACTGTGAGTTAACAATGATTAGGAGTGTAAGCATTTAAGTACAGGTTTGCATACTGATTTCCTGTTCTCCATTCTAAGCATGCTGTGGTCATTTTAGTGCCAGGCCTCCAGGATCAGGATTTGAATGATCAGAAGTGTCAGGTTCTACAAACCAGACATGGATGACTTTATAATAGACATAGGAAGGAGGGAACTTTCAGCTTTCATTTCATTATCATGGCTTATTAAAGAATGGTACATTGGGGCTGGAGAGATGGCTCGGCAGGTAAAGCACTGACTGCTCTTCCAGAGGTCCTGAGTTCAGTTGCCAGCAACCACAAGCAGTTCCAGGGGATCTCCCATCCTCACTCACAAAAGACACAGGCAAAACACCAAATGCACAGAAAATAAAAATAAATAAATCTTTAAAAACTCATTGGTACCTTTAAAAATAGTATTAAATTATAATTTTCCTTAATTAATTAACTTTTGTGCTATTACATATATACTATACTATAGTATATATATCATTTTTGTTATAATAATGCACACACACAAGGACATACACACACATGAACCACACACATGCACATATTTAAATCCAAAACTTATGGCAAAGTCCAGGGACTCTTGTCAATCTTAACTATACTTTTGCTTTATGAGTCATTAAAGATTAGAATTAAGAACTTGTGAACGTCAGTTGAATTTCTATTCAAACCTATCAAGATGAAATTGGCTAAGAGACATGAGATCATTGAAAAGGAAACAGAATAATACAATCAGGGAAGGTTTTGAAGCTTTGCTACAGCAGCAAATGAACCATGAACAGGAAGAGTCAAAACTTCAAAGATACTTATGCTGCTGGGTTCTCTGTCAACTCGAGAGCAATAGATGCGTGCCGAAACATTTCAACCGAAACAGTAAGCCAGAGTTATTAATGAGTAACAGAGATAATGCATAAAGGTTCTATAAAGATTATTTTAGGTGTCCTATGGGTTGAAGCTACAGTTTGGAATGAAGAAATAGTCCCTTATGCTGCATCAAAAGGTAGGCTTGACAGCACCTCAAGGGTAATTCTGGAATTTTAACTCTATAAATCTCACAGATCTATAAATCTCACGTAGCTTCCACTAGTGATGGTCCCAACACCAGAGATGGCTCTGTATCTGCTTCAGTAATGTCTATATATGTAGACCAAAGCATCTGCTTTTCACATTAATAGAGCTTGTGTTAGCTAAAAGATTTCCTGTCTATCTAGGAAGAAAACTCCAATTAAAATGTACAGAAAACCATGCCAGGAAGTCAACATCTCTATATTAAGCACCTACTGTGTGCAGGGCAGTATGTTGTACACCAAAGAGACTGGAAGTGTGTTGGACAGTTAGCCTCAGGCTGTCTGGTTGTGCACCAATGTTAGCATTGCAAACATGTATGAACAATCAGATGTGAAAGAAAATTAATAGTAGAAGATAGAGCCCACTAATTGATGAGTGAGTGCTGATGCTGATAGTGGCAGTACCAGAGTTAGCATAGGGAGTTCTGTTTTGGAAGGGGGTGGAGCTCATTTTAGTGGGGAGGGGTGTTAAGAATGGATGGATTGATGTATTGCAAAGCAGCTTCAATCTAAGAAGGAACCTAAATAGTTAAAAAGCAACAAAATTCATGCTGGATGCTTACAAGAACTTCACTGCTTACATGAGGATAATGGGGAGCAGGTGATGTAGATTTTTCTGGAATAAAGCCTTTGTTTACAGGCTGGTTATAATAGTCAGATGATATACTGTAAATTGCCTGAGATTAGGAGTTGTCCGATTGGATTTGTGTACAACTACCGTTTTCTCTAAACAGTGTTGGCCTAGTGATCTGTGTTCTTTGCAAATAATTATTTATCTCTATTTTATGAGTATGCATGTTTTAACTGGTTGAATTTACATACATCATATGTGTGCTTAGTACCTGTGGAAGATGTCAGATCCCCTGGACTAGAGTTACAGAATGCCATGTGGGTGCTGGGAATTGAACCTGTGTCCATTGCAAAGGCAGCCAGTGCTCTTAACCACAGAGCCCTCACTCCAGCTCCTGATTTAGTTTCTTAGCTGCCCACTTTCCTCCCCACAGATACTTCACATAGCTGACCTTATTGGTGGGGTATTTATTTCAGGAATTCTTTCCCAATGCTTCTCACACAAATCAAAATTCAGGTTAGTTTATAGAGGAAAGATAAATATCTCAAATATCAGGCATGCTTTATACAAATATTTGATTCTGTGTTAACCTCACCTAAAATATCTGATTAATCTTTGCCAACTTATATTAATATTAACTTTCCATTTTACTGTAGTTTATTAACATTTATTTAGAATTTAAGGTGTACTGTTTTCCCAATTAATTGTACCTCAGTTGCCTTCTGTGGGAAAACATTTCCAACTAACTTGAAGGAGGTGACAATTAACTTGACTATCCAAAGGCACAATCTTGAGAGACGCCTGGTTTTCATCTTTCAGCCTGATTCCACATAGTAAAAACAGCTATGATTTGGCTCAATTAATTACATTAATAACTTCCAAGAGATCAGTTTTCAGAAGAGGGTAGGTTGTAGAATAGGGCTTTGTAGTAATTTGGAGACAGATGCAGACAAAATACTCTTTTAACATGGTGAATACAGGTCCATCCATTAAAAGGTGAGTTGGAAAATGGAGGTCAGTATGGTCTTAGCCTGGAATGGAGAGAATCACTTCTGGCATCTTTGCTGTCCTAGGAGCCAAAATCCCAGGAGGGGATTTGTTCTGACTCACAAAGGGTTTGCCCTATAGAAAAGGTTGATAATTCTGGGCTCAAACTCAAGGTATCTTGAGCGATTGCTTTGCCTGTCAGTGCGGTGGCTTCCCTTCTGTAAAGTGCAGGCAATGTCCTTAAGACTAGGCTAATGCTCTGTAAATGTCAATGTCTCCCTTCCTCACAGTTGCATTTTAAATGTGAAGAAGCTTCCTGTGTATGAACCCTCATACCCAAGCCTGTCGTGAGGATTCAGAAGGTTATGGAATCTTTCAGAGGTAGAACCTTGATGGGTGGAGTACATCACTAAGGATAATCCTTGAGGGCTTTTAGTTTGGCCCTGGTTCCTGTTCTCCCTTGGGTTCTGACTATAGGTACAATGGGACCAGCCACCACAGGCTCCTGCGACATGCTTTCTCCCGAATAACTGGTTGTATGTCCTTGAACAAGGTGGACAAGCCCTCCCTTCCTTAAGTTACCTTTTGTCAGGTTTTTGCTCCCAGTAGTGAGAAATGTCATATACTCATGTTGAACACACTGTCAGTCTAACAACTACGCTTTGGAAAATAAGCCTGTTAAAACAAAGAATAGTGTTAAAAAAAATTAACAAATGAACCTAAAGATTTTTCACAAATGTCCAGAGGAAAGGAAGGAAATTAGAGGGTTACTAGAAAATTGAGTGGATTGTGTTTGAAAAAGACCTGGTTAAAAAAAAAAAAAAACAAAACCCAAACCTGCCAGGTTGCTTCTGGCTGCTGCATTCACCATGCTAACGCTAAGCCAAGGCTTAGTGGGCTCTCAGTGGGCCAGTTGGCTTCCTCCTGGGATTTTGGCTCCTAGGACAGCAAAGATGCCACCAAGTTGAGTCAGGCCTGCTTCTCAGCCATTCAATATTCCTCAGGTGAAAATTCTTTGTTTTGCTCTGTATCCCATTTTTAAAATAGGGTTATTTGGCTCTCTGGAGTCTACCTTCTTGAATTCTTTGTACATCTTGGATATTGGTCCTCTGTCGGATGTAGGGTTGGTAAAGATCTTTTCCCAATTTGTTGGTTGTTTTGTCCTTTTGACAGTGTCCTTTGCCTTACAGAAACTTTGTAATTTTATGAGGCCCCATTTGTCAATTCTTGATCTTAGAGCATAAGCTACTGGTGTTCTGTTCAGGAATTTTCCCCTATGCCCATGTCCTCAAGGGTCTTCCCCAGTTTCTTTTCTATTAGTTTCAGTGTGTCTGGTTTTATGTGGAGGTCCTTGATCCACTTGGAGTTAGCTTAGTACAAGGAGATAAGAATGTATTGATTTGCATTCTTCTGCATGCTCACCTCCAGTTGAGCCAGCACCATTTATTGAAAGGCTATTTTTTTTCCACTGGATGATTGTAGCTCCTTTGTCAAAGATCAAGTGACCATAGGTATGTGGGTTCATTTCTGGGTCTTCAGTTCTATTCCATTGATTTACCTGCCTGTCACTGTGCCAATACCATGCAGTTTTTAACACTATTGCTCTGTGGCGTGGAGCTTAGGTTCCAGTTCTGAGGCCTCTGGCAGGAGCCTTCAGATCTCCACTTCGGGATCCAGAACAGCCTGGGCTGTAACACCACATCTCCAGGTCCTGCAAGAGGCCAGAGGGGCACCCGGGAGGCCGGCTGGGACGAGTCAGTGTGCTCTGGTGAGTCCAGCAGGCCCCTTCTGGAGCCTTCAGGTGTCTGCTTCAGGATCTGAACAGCCTGGGCCACAGCACCCTGTCTCCATGTAGTGCAGGAGGTCAGCTGTGCACCAGAGGCCACCTGGGAAGAGGCAGCTTGCACTGGTGAGTCCAGTATTGACAAGACCAAACTAACACCAGTGAGAACTAGATGGCAAAAGGCAAATGCAGGAACGCCACTAACAGAAATCAAGGCAATATGGCAGCATCTGAACCCAATTCTCCTTTAACGGCATGTCCTGGATACCCCCATCACACCAGAAAAACAAGATTTGGATTTAAAATCACTGGTCATGATGCTGATAGAGGATGAAGGACATACTTAGAAGAAATTCCGGAGAAAATGGATCAAAAGTTAGAAGCCCTTACAAGGGAAACACAAAAATCATTTAAAGAAATTCAGGAGAATACAAAAGCCAATAAGGAGGAAACACAACAATCACTTAAAGAAATACAGGAGAACTTTGGTCAATAGGCTGAGGTCATGAAAGAGGAAACACAAAAATCTCTTAAAGAATTACAGGAAAGCACAAACAAGCAAGTGAAGGAGCTAAGCAAAACCATCCAGGATCTAAAATCAGAAGTAGAAACAAACTAAGAAAACTCAAAGGGAGACAACTTTGGAGATAGAAAACCTTGGGAAGAAATCAGGGGACATAGATGCAAATATCAACAACAGAATACAAGAGATAGAAGAAAGAATCTCAGATGCTGAAGATACCATAGAAACCATGGACTCAACAGTTAAAGAAAATGCAAAATGCAAAAAGCTTGTAACCCAAAACACCCAGGAAATCCAGGACACAATGAGAAGACCAAACCTAAGGATATGCCTAAGGATATAGGTATAGATGAGAGTGAAGATTTACAACTTAAAGGGCCAGCAAATATCTTCAATAAAATTATGGAAAAAAACTTCCTTAACCTAACGAAAGAGATGCCCATGAATATACAAGAAGCCTACAGAATTCCAAACAGACTGGACCAGAACAGAAATACCTCCCATCACATAATAATCAAAACACCAAATGTAATAAACAAAGAAAGAATATTAAAGTCAGTAAGAGAAAAAGGCCAAGTAACATATAAAGGAAGACCTATCAGAATCACACCAGACTTCTCACTTGAGACTATGAAAGCTAGAAGATCCTGGGCAGATCTCATGCAGACTGTAACAGAACCCAAATGCCAGCCAAAACTACTATACCCAGCAAAACTCTCAATCACCATAGTTGGAGAAACTAAGATATTCCATGACAAAACCAAGTTTACCCAATATCTATCCACAAACCCAGTCCTACAAAGGATAATAGGAGGAAAACAGCAATACAAGGAGGGAATCTTCACCCTGGAAAAAGCAAGATAGTAACCTTCTTTCATCAAACCCAAAAGGAGTTAAGCAATCAAATTTAAAAAATAACATCAAAAATGACAGGAAGTAATAATCACTATTCCTTAATATCTCTTAACATCAATGGACTCAATGCCCCAATAAAAAGACATAGACTAACAGACTGGATACGTAAACAGGACCCTACATTTTGCTGCATACAGGAAACACACCTCAGGGTCAAAGACAAACACTACCTTAGAGTAAAAGGCTGGAAGACAATTTTACAAGCAAATGGTCTCAGGAAACAAGCTGGAGTAGCCATTCTAAAAATTGACTTTCAACCCAAAGTCATCAAAAGAGACTCTGAGGGACACTTCTTGCTGGTCAAAGGAAAAATACAACAAGAAGAACTCTCAATCTTGAACATATATGCTCCAAATGCAAGGGCACCCTCACTCATTAAAGAAACTTTATTAAAGCTCAAAGCACACATTGCACCTAACATAATAATTGTGGGTGACTTCAACACTGCACTTTCCTCAATGGACCGATCAGGAAAACAGAAACTGAACAGGGACACAGTGAAACTAATTGAAGCTTTGGACCAATTAGATTTAACAGATATATATAGAACATTCTATCCTAAAGCAAAAGAATATACCTTTTTCTCAGCACCTCATGGTACCTTCTCCAAAATCGACCATATAATTGGTCACAAGACAGACCTCAACAAATATAAGAAGAACTAATCCCATGCCTCCTATCAGATCACTATGGAGTAAAAGTGGTCTTCAATAGCAAGAAAAACAACAGAAAACCCACATACACGTGGAAACTGAACAATATTCTACTCAATGATACCTTGGTCAAGGAAGAAATAAAGAAAGCAATGAAAGACTTTTTAGAACTTAATGAAAATGAAGACACAACATACCCAAATCTATGGGACACAATGAATGCAGTGCTAAGAGGAAAACTCATAGCCCTGAGTGCCTCCAAAGAGAAAATGGAGAGAGAATACACTAACAGCCTAATGACACACCTGAAAGCCCTGGAACAAAAAGAAGCTATTTCACCCAGGAGGAGTAGAAGGCAGAAATCATCAAACTCAGGGCCGAAATCAATCAAGTAGAAACAAAGAGAACCATACAAAGAATCATCAAAACCAGGAGCTGGTTCTTTGAGAAAATCAACAAGATAGATAAACCCTTAGCCAGACTAACCAAAGGGCACAAAGACAGTATCCAGATTAACAAACTTAGAAATGAAAAGAGACATATAACAACAGAAACTGAGGAAATTCAAAAAAATCATTAGATCCTACTACAAAAGCCTATACTCAACACAACTGGAGAATCTGGAGGAAATGGACAGTTTCCTAGACAGATATCCAACACCAGAACTAAATCAGGATCAAATAGATCATCTAAACAGTCCCATAATACCCGAAGAAATAAAAAGGGTCATAGAAAGTCTCCCAACCAAAAAAAGCACGGGACCAGATGGCTTCAGTGCAGAAATCTATCAGACCTTCATAGAAGACCTAACACCAGTACTCTTCAAACTATTCCACAAAATAGAAACAGAAGGAACTCTACCCAACTTGTTCTATGAAGCCACAATTACGCTGATACCAAAACCACACAAAGATCCAACAAAGAAAGAGAACTTCAGGCCAATTTCTCTTATGAATATTGATGCAAAAATACTTAATAAAATTCTCGCCAACCGAATCCAAGAACACATCAAAACGATCATCCACCATGATCAAGTAGGCTTCATCCCCAGGATTCAGGGATGGTTCAATATAAGGAAATCCATCAATGCTATCCACTACATAAACAAACTCAAAGAAAAAAACCACATGGTCATTTCATTGGATGCTGAAAAAGCATTTGACAAAATTCAGCATCCTTTCATGCTAAAAGTCTTGGAAAGAACAGGAATTCAAGGCCCATACCTAAACATCGTTAAAGCAATATACAGCAAACTGGTAGCCACCATCAAACTAAATGGAGAGAAACTTGAAGCAATCCCACTAAAATCAGGGACTAGACAAGGCTGTCCTCTCTCTCCATATCTTTTCAATATCATACTTAAAGTTCTAGCTAGAGCAATTAGACAACATAAGGAGGTCAAGGGGATACAAATTGGAAGGGAAGAAGTCAAATTATCACTATTTGCAGATGACATGATAGTCTACTTAAGTGACCCGAAAACCTCCACCAGAGAACTCCTACTGATAAACAACTTCAGCAAAGTGGCTGGTTATAAAATCAACTCAAGCAAATCAGTTGCCTTCCTATACTCAAAGGATAAGCAGGCTGAGAAAGAAGTTAGGGGAATGACACCCTTCACAATAGCCACAAACAATATAAAGTATCTTGGTGTGACTCTAACCAAACAAGTGAAAGATCTATATGACAAGAACTTCAGGTTTCTGAAGAAGGAAATTGAAGAAGACCTCAGAAAATGGAAAAATCTGCCATGCTCGTGGATCGGCAGGATTAATATAGTTAAAATGGCCATCTTGCCAAAAGCAATCTACAGATTCAACGCAATCCCCATCAAAATCCCAACTCAGTTCTTCACAGAGTTAGAAAAGACAATTCTCGAATTCATCTGGAATAAAAAAAAAAAAAAACCCAGGATAGCTAAAACGATTCTCAACAACAAAAGAAATTCTGGGGGAATCACTATCCCCGACTTCAAGCAATACTACAGAGCAATAGTGTTAAAAACTGCATGATATTGGCACAGTGACAGACAAGTGGACCAATGGAATAGAATTGAAGATCCAGAAATGAATCCACACACCTATGGTCTCTTGATCTTTGACAAAGGAGCCGAAAACATCCAGTGGAAAAAAGATAGCCTTTTCAACAGATGGTGCTGGCTCAATTGGAGGTCAGCATGCAGAAGAATGAGAATTGATCCATTCTTATCTCCATGTACTAAACTTCACTCCAAGTGGATCAAGGACCTCCATGTTAAACCAGACACACTGAAACTAATAGAAAAGAAACTGGGGAAGACCCTTGAGGACATGGGCACAGGGGAAAAGTTCCTGAACAGATCACCAATAGCTTTATGCTCTAAGATCAAGAATTGACAAATGGGACCTCATAAAATTACAGTTTCTGTAAGGCAAAGGACACTGTTAAAAGGACAAAATGGCAACCATCAAATTGGGAAAGGATATTCACCAACCCTACATCTGCTAGAGGGCTAATATCCAATATATACAAAGAACTCAAGAAGTTAGACCCCAGGGAACCAAATAACCCTATTAAAAATGGGGTACAGATCTAAACAAAGAATTTTCACCTGAAGAAATTCGGATGGCCGAGAGGCACCTTAAGAAGTGCTCAACATCATTAGTCATTAGGGAAATGCAAATCAAAACAACACCTCACACCAGTCAGAATGGCTAAGGTCAAAAACTCAGGAGACAGCAGGTGTTGGAGAGGATGTGGAGAAAGAGGAACACTCCTCCACTGCTGGTGGGGCTGTAAGATGGTACAACCATTTTGGAAATCAGTCTGGCGGTTCCTCAGAAAACTGGGCATGACACTTCCAGAGGACCCTGCTATACCTCTCCTGGGCATATACCCAGAGGATTCCCCGGCATGCAATAAAGACACATGCTCCATTATGTTCATTCAGCCTTATTTATAATACCCAGAAGCTGGAAAGAACCCAGATGCCCCTCAAAGGAGGAATGGATACAGAAAATGTGGTATATTTACACAATGGAATACTACTCAGAACTAGAAACAATGAATTCACAAAATTTTTAGGCAAATGGTTTGATCTGGAAAATATCATCCTAAGTGAGGTAACCCAATCACAAAAGAATACACATGGAATGTAATCTCTGATAAGTGGATATTAATTAGCCCACAAACCCTGAATACCCAAGGCACAAATCACATAAAAAATGACTCCCGTGAAGAAGTATGGAGAGGCTCCTGATCCTGGAAAGGATTGACCTAGCATTGAAGGGGAACATAAGGACAGAGAAAAAGAAGGGAGGTGATCGGAGAATGGATGGAGAGAAGAAGGTTTATGGGACATATGGGGAGGGGGGATCCGGGAAAGGGGAAATCATTTGGAATGTAAACAAAGAATATAGAAAATAAAAATATTTAAAAAAATATCTTTTTCAGAAGGGATCTTCTAAGACGAAATAGAGTCGATCCACAAGGGAGTTTCATATACTTACTTTGTCTTTCCCTGTGCTCATTTCCCTTTTCTTCACTTAGCTAATTTCACCTTAACCCTAACCCTAACTCTTAACCCTAACCTTAACCCTAACCCTAACCCTAACCCTAACCCTAACCCTTTACCCTAGCCCTAACCATAACCCCTAACCCTAACCCTTAACCCTAATCCTAACTCCTAAACCTAACCCTAACCCTTCACCCTAACACTAACACTAACCCTAACCCTAACCCTAACCCCTAACCCCTAACCCCTACCCCCTAACCCTAACCCCTAACCCTAACCCTAACCCCTAACCCTAACCCTAACCCTAACCCTAACCCTAACCCTAACCCCTAATCCTAACCCTAACCCTAACCCCTACCTTAACCCCTAACCCTAACCCCTAACCCTAACCCTAACCCTAACAATAGGCCATCAACTTAAGCTTCTTTTCCTTGAAGGGCTCAAGCTTACTGGACACTCTGATGAGATGTCCGGGCAGCTGACAGGAGGCCATGTTCCTGAACACCAACTCAGACTCTTCTGCAAACAACCTAGTGAGACTCACTGGGACAGACAGACACAGACACAGACACAGACACACACACACACACACACACACACACACACACACACACACACACACACACATACCATGAAAGTAGGAGAGCTAGTTCTGCATAGCAAGTGGTTTAGTGAGAATGGGAAAGGAATAAGGTTGTATAAATAGGATGAAATATATTATGCACACATGAATATGTCATGATAAAACCCATTGTTATATGTAATTAATGTATGTGAAGACAGCATCGTAAAATGTACCTTACTGAAACAAACCTGAAAGTTCGCTCTGCCACTGAGAGCCCACTAAGCCTTGCATGGTGAATGCAGCAGCCAGAAGCAACCTGAAAAAGTTTTTTTTTTTTTTTTTTTCTTAAACCGGGACTTTTTCAAACACAATCCACTCAATTTTCTAGTAACACCTCTAATTTCCTTCCTTTCCTCTGGACATTGTGAAAAATCTTTTCTTTAGGTTCATTTGTTAATTTTTCTAACACTATTCTTTAACAGGTTTATTTATATTTTCTTATAAAGTAGAGGTTTTAAATTTTAAGAGTTGGCCTCTGCTCGAATCCCTGGCACTGATCTGAGTGGTGGTAATTTTGAAGGAGGAGGGAAAATTCCTGGCTGAGATTTATGATGTTAAACCCGGAATTGCTTCCAAATAGAGAATAACAGGTGTTTGTGTCATGAAGGTCCTGCTATCATGGGGACACTCTAGAAGGAGAACAGTGAGTGTGGAGAGGATGGGGTAGCTATATGGGCTCAGAGGTGTGAGTTTGAGAGCTCGGCATGGCACAAGGCTATGGTGTCTGGGAGGGGCGAAGTGTGAGGGAAAGCAGGACCCAGATGAAGGGGTTTCCTATAACACAACGTAGCTGAGGTCTTCAGAGACACACACTCTTAAGAGTTTCCTAGGGGATTCACGCAAATGCAGTATGTGGAACTGGATATAAGTCCTATAGCCTGAAGACAAGAGGGAAGGCTTTAGGGCTTTCACTGACTGGTTTAGCATAGTTCCCCTTCTCCTCTTCAACCCCATTTTACAAACAGTCGTGAGCATTGTAGTGTACTAGATACCGTGCTGTCCTCTGCGATGAAGTAATAAGCAATAAATGAATTCCTGGAGAATGATCTAGAGGGATATATGGATGATAGGTTTGGGTAGAGACAGACAACAGCATGAAGCTGTTATCAAAGAGGAAACACTTGTCAGATAAAGAAGGAAATTCCCAACAGAACCATGGCTTCTTCAAGAAATAGAATTTAGATGTGGGAGGTGAGATAGAATGTATTGAGAAAGATACTAAATATAATTACAGCTATCTATCAAGTACTTTGTATGTAAAGCTTGTTTAAAGTTAGATTATGCTGAGAGACTTATATACTTCTGCAAAAAGATATTTATTAATGTTTTCCAAGACAGAGTTTTTCTATGTAGTCTTGGCTGTCTTGGAACTTACTCTGTAGGTCAGGCTGACCTCGAACTCAGAGATCAGTCTGCTTCTACCTTGGCGTGATGAGTGCTGGGATTAAAACCTGAGCCACCGCTGCTCAGATATTTTTAGTTTTTAATTGTGTGTACATGTGTGCCTGAGTGTGGGAGAAGTTCCTTTGGAGTTCAACATCTGTCGGGAGGTGAGCTGTGCACAGGTAGCCTGGTCCCAGGTGGAGAACCCCCTGGGCCAATGTCTCCTATCGCAGTTGCAGCCCCCACAGCGCCCTCCCTCCTCAGCAGGAGAGGTGTGTAGTGGCCATCAGTCATGCCCCAAGCTCTTGGTATTCTAGCTGGGCTCCACCCCCAAGGTTACATACCCCTCCCCATAGTTACCTGGCAACTGCCAGTTAGCCTGGCCCACTATAAAAGGGGATGCTTAGCTCCTCCTCCCTCTCTTGCCCCCTCCTTCCCTTCCCTTCCCTCCCCTCCCCTCCCCTCCCCTCCCCTCCCCTTTTTCTCTCCACTTGTCTATGGCCAGCTTCTACTTCCCTGACATTTCTCTTTCCCTCTACTTTTCTGCAATAAAGCTTTAAAATCATGTGCTGCCTCTCCTTCCATCTAAACCTGCCATGCTGGAACAATGGAACAGACCCACAATTATCAATCCCCTGGAGCTGAGTGCTGGGACCCAAACTCTGCTTCTCTGAAAAAAGCAGTATGCGCGCTTAGCTGCTGGACCATTTCTTCCATCCCAGACTCATAGACTGCTTTTTGTTTTTGACAGGGTTTCTCTCTGTAGTCCTTGCTGTCCTGGACAGGCTGGCCTTGAACTCACAGATATTCACCTGCCTCTGCCTCCCGAGTGCTGCACTAAAGGCACGTGCCGCTGCCACGAGGCCCAGAGTAATACACAGTTAGATCATTATGTTACACTGTATTGTGACAGAAAGTTGCAAATGATTCCAGTTGACACAAGTGAGAAGCATTCAGCTTGCCACAAACAGGAGTCTCCACAGAAGAGAAGCCCTCAGTGAAAGAACTGTCTCCATTGGATTGGCCTAGGGCCATGTCTGTCACTCCTGTGTGAGGGCCCAGACCACTGGATAATATCAGGATGTAGGCTGAGCAAGACTGGAAGCAAGCCAGCAGCAGCGCTCCTCCGTGGTTTCTGCTTCAGGTTCCCCTTCGAGTTCCTCTGACCTCACTAAACGATTGATTAGCCAAGTGAACCCTTTCCTCTCTAAGTTACTCTGGGTCTCGACATCTATCATAGCAACAGAAAACAAATAGAACGAATCGTAGCAGTTATTGAATACTTACTTAGGACACTGGGTTAAGTTTGTTCAGTATTATCACATTATTAGATCAGGCACAATAATCAGGTGTTTGATTAGATTTATACTGAGAGAAATAGATAGGAGGCAGTAATTTAAATAGATATCTCCTAATCCTTCCATCCTTTCTTTCTTTCTTTCTTTCTTTCTTTCTTTCTTTCTTTCTTTCTTTCTTTCTTTCTTTCTTTCTTTCTTTCTTTCTTCCTTCCTTCCTTCCTCCCTCCCTCCCTCCCTCCCTCCCTCTTTCTTTCTTTCTTTCTTTCTTTCTTTCTTTCTTTCTTTCTTTCTTTCTTTCTTTCTTTCTTTCTTTCTTTCTTTAATTCAATTCACTCATGCAACATTGTTCTTTATGGAAGAATAGGGGGACGGAAGAGGGCTTATGGGACTTGTGGGGAGTGGGGACCCAGAAAAGGGGAAATCATTTGCAATGTAAATAAAAAAATAAAAATAAAAATAAAAAAATAAAATTAAAAAAAACATTGCTAAATATGGGATAGAAACATTTTATGATAGAATTGAAGATTTACGTGAAAAATATTTCTGATAAAATTGTAGAAAAATGTAGAAAAACATGTTAGAATTGAAGATTATCATGGAAAATTTTATATAGATATAATAATGGTAGGTATAAAAGTATTCCTAAGTTGATTGAAAATGGAATTATAGACACTTTCTGATAAACTTGAAGATTTACATGGAAAATATTTCTGATAAAATTGAAGAAATATATAGAAAAACATGTTAAAATTAAAGATTATCATGGAAATTATATAGATAAAATGAAGGCATAAAGATATTTCTAAGTTGATTGAAGGTGGAATTATAAATATTTTCAGATAACATTGAAGATTTACATGGAAAATATTTCTGGTAAAATCAAGAAATAAATAGACAAACATGTTAAAATTGACTATTTCATGGAAAATTTTACATATAAAATGGTAGATATAAAAATTCTTTCTAAATTAATTGAAGGTGGAATTAGAAACATTTGTGATAAAATCAAAGATTTACATTGAAAACATTTCTGATAAAATAGAGGAAGCATATAGAAAGACATTAAAATTGAAGACTATCATGAAAAATAATGCAGAAAAATGGTAGACATAAAACATTACTAAATTAATTAAAAGGGGAATTATAAACATTTTCTGATAAAATTGAAGATTTACATGAGAAATATTTCTGTTAGTCTGTCTTTTTATTGGGGAGTTGAGTCAATTGTTATTGAGAGATATTAGCGAATAGTGATTGTTGCTTCCTGTTAATTTTGATGTCACTTTTATGTTTGTGTGGGTATCTTCTTTTGGGTTTGTTGGAAAAAGATTACTTTCTTGCTTGTTCTAGGGTGTAGTTTCCCTCTTTGTGTTGGCATTTCCATCAATTATCCTTTGTAGGGCTGGATTTGTGGACAGATATTGTGTAAATTTGTTTTTATCATGGAATATCTTGGTTTCTCCATCTATGATGATTGAGAGTTTTGCTGGGTATAATAGCCTGGGCTAGCATTTGTGTTCTCTTAGGATCTGTATGAGGTCTGCCCAGGATCTTCTAGCTTTCATCGTCTCTGGTGAGAAGTCTGCTGTGATTCTGATAGGTCTGCCTTTATAAGTTATTTGCCCCTTTTCCCTTACTGCTTTTAACATTCTTTCTTTGTTTAGTAAATTTGGTGTTTTGATTATTATGTGCTGGGAAGACTTTCTGTTCTGGTCCAGTCTGTTTGGAGTTCTGAAAGCTTCTTGTATGTTCATGGGCATCTCTTTCTCTAGGTTAGGGAAGTTTTCTTCTACAATTTTGTTGAAGATATTTACTGGGCCTTTAAGATGTAAATCCTTGCTCTCATCTGTACCTATAATCCTTAGGTTTGGTCTTCTCATTGTATCCTGAAGTTCCTGGATGTTTTGAGTTACCAGCTTTATGCATTTTGCATTTTCTTTGACTATTGGGTCAATGTTTTCTATGGTATCTTGAGCACCTGAGGTTCTTTCTTCTATCTCTTGTATTCTGTTGATGCTTGCATCTATGACTCCTGAATTCTTTCCAAGGTTTTCTCTCACTTAGTAATTTCTTTATTGTTTCTACTTCCACTTTTAGATCCTAATTGGTTTTGTTCAGTTCCTTCACTTGATTGTGTTTTCCTGTAATTCTTTAAGGGATTTTTTTGTGTTTCTTCTTATAAGGGCTTCTGCCTGTGGACCCATGATCTCCTGCATTTCTTTAAGGGATTTTTGTGTTTCCTCTTTAAGGGCTTTTACCTGTTGACAAATGTTCTCCTGTATTTCTTTAAGGGAGTTACTTTAAGTCTTTCTTGAAGCTCTCTATTAGCATCATGAGATATGATTTTAAATCCAAGTCTTGCTTTTCTGGTGTGTTAGGGAATTCGGGATTTGCTGTGGTGGGAGAACTTGGTTCTGATGTTGCCATGTGGCCTTGGTTTCTGTTGGTTCTTGTGCTTGCCTTTTGCCATCTGGTTATCTCTGGTGCTATTTGGTATTGTTGTCTCTGGCTGGAGTTTGTTCCTCCTGTGGGCCTGTAAGCCTGTGTTCTTACTCCTTTGAGCTCAGAAGTGAAAGCACTGCTGGGAGATCTTTCTCTCTCTCCTGGAAGGCTATACACAGAAGACTGTGGAGTTTCCTGGCTCCTTGGTGCAAATGGCAGGCAGGAAAACTTCTGTCCCAGCTGCTCCACTGATCTTAGGCCCTGTGTTCTCCTAGCTGGTTTCCCTCCAAAGAGAAGGTGGAGATTTCACCTCTGTGCTCAAAAGTGAAAGCCTGCTGGGAGATCATTCCCTCTTGGTAGGCTATGCACAGAAGGCTGTGTGTGGAGTCTCCCCGCTCCCTGGTGCAAATGGAGGCGCGCGCGCGCACGTGTGTGTGTGTGTGTGTGTGTGTGTGTGTGTGTGTGATGCAACATTGTTAAGGCAGTCTTTGCTAGGTTCTGGGTTGAGTGTGAAAAGTCAAGTATGTGAGGTGTGAGCTCTGTGCATTAGCTTGGAATTGTTCCAAGAAATCTCCCAGCTGAGAGTTATCATTACTATAGCTAAAGACAGAAAATTAGAGTGCCTGTGCAGGACCAGATAGCTCATGTGCAGGATTTGAATTCCACTGTATGATTCCAAAGTTGACATTGCTTAACAATGTACACTGCATCTCACAGGGCCATGGTTTGGATAAATGTTCCCTACATGTTCATGTGCTTAGTCCCCAGTGCCTGGGATTGTTGGGAGGTGGTGAAACAATTAACTCTACCAGCAACTTCCTGGGGAGCCATTGGCAGTTGTAGACGTTGGTTGAGGAGGAATCACTGTCTTTAGTGATATAGCCACTAGTGAGTTAGTGATACTTGAAGGAACAGTTCCATACTCATGCCCATGTGGGTGGTCCCGGTTTAACTCAGTGAGTCACAAAACAAAACAGGAAGAGAAACAACATGATAGTGGGAGGAGGGATGATGATGGGGCATCATGTGTTATATGCATGCATGACAATGTCTAGGAATTAATGGGAAAAAAAGAGGCAAGTCCTTATGTTCTTGAGTGTGGTATTTGAAATTGCCTTTCTTTGTGTTTTCTGGCCTGTACCACACACAGACATCCTTGGTCTTATAGCCCCACCATGACTTAATGTATCTACTGCAACAAGGCCAAGCTTTGGGTGTATGGATAGATGCAATTTTATAAGGACATTTTTATAAGGACACATTTTCTCTTTATGGGGTAGTCAGGAATAGACAGACACTGTAAATAGCTCAGGATGCACACCCTGTTTGCTAATGGATTGTTTGTTTTAAGTCTGTCAGACATGCCAATGTGGCACTGTAAGGAGAAATGCAAGCTTTGGGCATAAGCATACCCAGCCTCAGAGTGGGGAGATAAAAAGGAGAAAGGGCAGCAGACAGAAGGAGAGAAACACCTGATGCCATGAGTCTCAGAGAAAAGGCTGACCACTTTGTCCTGCAAGATGTGGAACTCCCCCAAGAACCAAGAGGCTGTACCCAGCTCAGGCCTGGTGGTCAGTAATGGCTGGGGCCACTGGAAGAGGAGGGATTTCCTGTACCTGAGGCCTG
Source organism: Apodemus sylvaticus (assembly GCF_947179515.1). Taxonomy (NCBI): domain Eukaryota; kingdom Metazoa; phylum Chordata; class Mammalia; order Rodentia; family Muridae; genus Apodemus; species Apodemus sylvaticus. The sequence continues at coordinate 46,011,190 of NC_067475.1, read as the reverse complement.
ACCTAGAGTCAAATCCAGTCCTCACCCTGGGCCCATCCTACCACAATCTCTCTCTCTCTCTCTCTCTCTCTCTCTCTCTCTCTCTCTCTCTCTCTCACACACACACACACACACACAGAGAGAGAGAGAGAAAGAGAAAGAGAGAAACAGAGACAGAGAGACAGAGAGACACATAGACAGACAGACAGACACACCTACAGAGACAGAGAGAGAAACAGACACACACACACACATACACACACAGAAGCACAGCTATGGCTCGAACTGCTGGTAAGTGGTAAAACTTCATTACAATCTGGATGTTTCTGGCTTCAGAACTGATACTTCTGTTAGGAGATCATGGAATTTGGAGGCTAGACACCAGACAGCTGTTGCTGTCAGAAGAGGTCATGGTGTAACTAAGGAGGAAGACATAAATGGGTCAGGTATCAGGGAAGATGAGGAGAACCAAACTTTTGCCACTGAAGTAGCAGTGGGCTAATTTTTTTCCTTCTTAGAGTTCCTATTATTGTAATGATCATGATGCCCATGTTACAGGATTTTGTTAAGGACAAGGTAATATGAATCTGTAAAATATTTAGACTACTGCATAGTCCTAGGAAAGACTGGGTGTTATATCATTTAGCATCTTCTAACAGTGTTTCTGCAACTTCTCTGTTCAATAGAAAGAACCAAAAGTAAGATCACAGTAAATAAGCATCTCATGAGAGGAGAGAATATTTTCAAAAAGAAACTGGGAAGATATATTTGCATTTGTCTTTACATGCAATAATTTCTTGATGAATACTCAGAAATCTCATTTTTAAATTTTATTATGTTTTTATTGATTTATTTCTTTGTGTGCATTTGTGGGCGTGCACGTGTGTGGGCACATATAATATAACCTGTGTGTAAAATGATTGTGGGAGTTATTTCTTCTACTGAGTGGGCCCCAGGGATCAAACTCAGATCTTTAGGTTAGGCGTCAAGCTCCTTTATCCATAGAACCATCTTGCTCACTCTCCACAGGGAGGGTACAATGGTACACATCTGCGCAGATTAGACCATGGGTAATACTAGTAATACTGTACACTTTGATCTTGGAATGTACTACTAAGACAAATATCTGTAGAAGAAAAGAAAAGAAGAGAGAAGAAAAGTGAAACAGGCAGCAATAAGAGTCTTTCAATTTTCGTCTTTGGAAGTCTTTTCAAGCAGAAGGCAGACCTTTTAAGCAGGGGTCAGAGAGAATCTGATCACCTCTAATGTCTCTGTGTGGTGATTACCTCAAGCATGGTAGTGGTGGTATGCTTCTGTCGTTGTAGCTTTTGTTCACAGAATACACACTAAGTACTCACTGAAGTGATTTTACTTAGTCAAGTCCAAGGAAAGTTGCCTTTCATTGATGCTTTGTCTCCTCTTGCTGTCCACTGGAATACTATTTGATATTTGGCTGGATCCCAAGTCACTGAGATAGCATTGGAAAGCTTGTACTGACAGAACGCAGACGTGGCTCTTTGATGATTTCAGAGTAACCTATTGACTCACATTGACAGCCTCCAAAGGTCGAGGGGATCTACCAGTCAGTTCTCCTTTTTGAAAGAGATGGATTGCCCAACACTAGCTAAAAGCTTCAGGCTTACGTGTGGAAAGTCTGAAAGGGCTTGCTTGCCACCACCGGCCCCTCCCCCACCTTTTAAAAGGTTGACTTTTGTCCCAATTTGCAAACCTTGTTTTGGAGTTAGTTTGGTGCCATTGACCTCTTGGCTGTCGCTATTTCTGAGAACTCTGCTCTGTGGCTAGGTTTGATCTTTGCCTTTCTTCTGTCCTTTCCTTTGCTTTCTGATGGCCTTTGAGAGTCAGCTCATCCCAATCATGTTCACAAGGATCAGTTCCAAGAGGGCGATTTCTAATTTCACTGTTATGGAGTTGCCAACATAATTAAGTCAGCATTAAATTATATTGCCCTCACAACAGTGATAATGCCATATAATATAAAAGGACCCTGGGTGACTGTCACAAAGTCAAATTTGTGACTTTTAAAATATAATAGGATTATAAAGACATTTTTATTTTGCTTGTATTTTAATTGGGGGAAAATTTATCAATTTAACTGTCTTAGGGTTTTACTGTTGTGAACAGATACCATGACCAATGCAAGTTTTATAAAAGACAACATTTAGTTGGGGCTGGCTTACAGGCTCAGAGGTTCAGTCCATTGTCATCAAGGCAGAAACATGGCAGCATCCAGCAACCATGCTGCAGGAGGAGCTGAGAGTTCTACATCTTCATCTGAAGGCTGCTATTGAAGACTGACTTCCAGGCAACTAGGGTGAGGGTCTTAAACCCACACCCACAGTGACACACCTACCCCAACAAGGCCACACCTCCTAATAGTGTCACTCCCTAGGCCAATTATATACAAGCCATCACATTAACAAAGCACAGTTATTAAAAAGCACTGTTTGCCCAAGGGGCTGGAGAGATGGCTCTGTGTTTAACCCGACTGGCAACTCTTTCACAGGATCAGGATTCTATTCCCAGAACCTACACAGTGGCTCACAACAACCTGTAATGGCAGTTTCTGGGGAGTCTGATACCCTCTTCTGGCCTCTGCAAGAACTGCATGCATGTGGTGCACCGACACATGCAGACCAAATACCGACATATAAAATAAAAATAAAAAACTACTGCCTATCAAATACATTTTACCTTGTAAAAATTTAATATTACTAAGAAAATTTTGAGAAATATTTGCAAGCACTAGCTTCATCTTCCTAGAGGGTGGCTTGTAATTGACTCCTTTTAGAAGGAAATGAATCCTTTGAAGAACCTAGACACCAAAAAGTATACTCACTGCCTTCAGTGTTAAATGAGTAAAGTGGCTTATGATCAGACTTCACCCAGATTGAAACATACACTCTGGTACACACTAGTCTAGCTACACTCATTTTGTGATCTATGAAGTAGAATCTCAACATACCTTAGGCTCATTCAGGAAATACACACTCACATAGAGTCTGGGTGATGATAGAGTCTAGGAGATGATTTTCAGTAAAGCTGGAGTGCACAGGCTTTTATCAGCTGACTTTTAGAGATAGTCTCTGTAAAATTCAAATACATTAAAGGCCAGCTTTTAAAACTTGGCATTTCCCCCAGGGACCTTCTCTCTCTCTCAGAGTGATGACTGAGTACCACATAAGTAGGAAAATGTTCCTGAATCCAGCATCCTCTTGGTCACATTTGTGTTGATAGGAGAACCACCTGAGGAGTCTCCCAAATATTTTCCACCTCTTGTTCCCTGAAAATCAAGTAGTATTTAAAAGCTCAGAAAAGCAATTACTCTTTGCTTTGAAAGTATTCGCTATTTGCTTAAAAAGCAATGGTAGAACACTTGCCTAACCATATGCAAGGTTCAAGGTTCAATGCCTAGCTAAACACACACACATACACACACACACACACACACACACACTCATGCACACACGAACACTTTTTGTTTTAAATTTTTAGTAGGCTGATACATATGCTTATATATACATTAAAGCAAAAATGTATAGTATGTGAGTTATTTAACCCCCCCCCCAAACATAATCGCGGGATAAAACCACTTTTAGCAGCAAGAAAGTAAAGCCCATTAAGGCAATAATCATATACTTCAATACTCCTTTATTTAGTTAGAAATAGAGAACCAGGGAGAACGACTTTCATTGCATGCTTCTAAATCCAAGTGAGAGGTACCTTGGTTAAGATTTGGAGGTCATAGATAATTCTATTATTTTGTAATCTTTTAAATATTGATTGTTGGGGGAGTTATTTCTAAAGTAGCTGATGTTAAGCTACATGGTAAGTTTGAAATTCCTTTTAAAATCTCTCTCTCTCTCTTTCTCCCTTCTCTCTCTCTCTCTCTCTTTCTCTCTCTCTCTCTGATGTGTGTGTGTGTGTGTGTGTGTGTGTGTGTGTGCATTTTATTTTTTCAAGCATAATCTCCCTAAGTTGTCTAGTCTGACTTTGACCTTGTGATCTGTGTGTCTCTGCCTTCTGGCCAAGTGGGATTAGAAGCCAGCCTATTTCCCAGGTTTTTATATTTTATTGAGATTTTTCCTCTTTTGTTAAGATTTCAGAGCATATTAGCCTTACTAGATGTTCTACATCCTTTCCATTTCTTTTGTATTTTCTGTGTTGATCTTTCCCTGCACCACTTTGATAATTTTATTATCTTATTTTCAGTTCGCTAATTCTCTTCTCAACTGTTTAATCTGGTTAGAGATTATTCATTCATTTCTAAATACCAGTATATCATTATAATTTTTATGCCTTAAGTTCCATTTGGTTTATCCTATTGTCTATTTTTCATTGCTAAAATTAATAGTTTTGGCCTGGTGTGTACTCTTAGCACCTCAGAAGTGGATGATAGAGAATCAGAAGTTTAAAGTTATTGTTGGCTACATAACAGGTTCAAGGTCAGCCTAGGTTGTATGAATAAGACACAACTTAGACAAAACACAAACAAAAGAACAGATAAAAATCCAAATCTGAATTTTGTGGGAACTTGCTTTTGTGTTTTTGTTTTTGTTTTTCTGGAGACAAGACTCCTTCTATGTAGTCATGTCTATCTTGGAGCACACTTATAGACCAGGCTAGCTTTGAATCCACAGGGATCTACCTGCCTCTGCCTCCCAAGTGCTGGGATTAGTGGTGTGCATTAGGACACCTGGCTTTGAGGGAGCCTCCCTGTGCACATTAACAGAGACCTGACAACATCACCATCGGGTTCCATGAAGTTCTAACTCTTTTCTCATCTCAATAATTTTTTTTATTGTGCTAAACAATGTGTCTTAATTAGGATTTTACTGTTGTGAACAGACACCACGACCAAGGCAATTCTTATAGTCTTAAAAAAACATTTAGCTGGGGCTAGCTTACACATTTAGAGATTTAGTCCAGTATCATCAAGATGGGAACATGGCAGCATCCAGGCAGGCATGGTGCAGGAGGAGCTGAGAGTTCTACATCTTCATCTGAAGGCTGCTAGCAGAATACTTGCTTCCAGGCAGCTAGGATGAGGTCTTAAAGCCCACAACCACGGTGACACACCACTCCAACAAGGCCACACCTCCTAATAGTGTCACTCTCTGGGCCAAACATATTTAAACCACTACACAATGTATATGAAAAAGCTACAATTAATGTGGGGTATAGAGTACACTCATCATGAGCCTTCCTAATTGTGTACTTTCTTTTAGCAAGGATTAGAGGACCCTGGCATTCCCAGACCATCTCATTATCACAGACATTAACCAGCATAGCATTACCAGGTGCGTTTTATCCCTGCAGTGGTTGAACCACTTCCTGTTTACTCTCCTTCTACCCCACACATGTATTTTTGGTTTGTTGATTTTAAACAGAACAAGTTTGTTCCTCTAGCCGGCAAGGCTTCCAAAGCTCTGCTTAGTATCTAAATCTCTTTTCAACAAGAAACAGAACTCTCCAGAAAAGTGGCCAGAATGTAAGGGTTTGTTTCCTTTCCACGATGAGTTAGTACTTAGTGACGACATTGGAAGTGAACATCTGCCGAAGCCGCAGTCACAGCCTTTCCCTCCCTCCCTCAAAGGCTTGTTTTAAGGAACACATTGATTCAAGGTAAAAAATCCACCCTGGGGCTGGAGAGATGGCTCAGTGGCTAGGGTTAAAAACACATGTAGCTTACTGCTTCAGAGGACCCAAGTTAGGATCCCAACACCCATATTTGAAGATTCTCAGCTGTCCTGAACTCTAGTTCCAAAGAATTCAACCCTCTCTTGTGGCCTCTGAAGGTCCCTGAACATACGTGCTCATATATTCTCCCACACACATATACATATAGTGGAAAATAAAGATGCAGTCTTTTAAAATTCCATTGTGGTCTAGACCATTCTCTGACCATATGCTATTATGGTGTTAGCAGATGGTCAAGAGTTATAAACTTTCAGAACTGCTTCCTGATCTGTCATCTGTCAGGATAGAAAGCTGAAGGCAAGGCCTTATGAAGGATTTAGGATTTCTAAGTATTTGTGAAGGAAGGAAGTTGAGTTTTATTTATTTAATATATGCATGTTAATAACAGTTTAATTGCAAACTATCTTGCTTTAAACAAAGTGATGTGGTTAAAAGAATGAGTGTGTTGGTGAACCTTTGAGTTATTGATATAGTGAAAAATGACTGCATGTTAAAAGAGGGTAGGAAGAGCTTTAGAGGCTCCAGGTCAGTTTTTGGTTGGCTGCTCCTTCATATGGCCTTGGAAGAAGCATTTAATCTTAGTTTCTTCATTTGTAAAACAAAGACGTAGAGGATTGATGTAGAGTTTGTATGTATTCATGTGTGTCACACACATCAACACAGTGAAATTCTTCCTTTAAAGGAAATCTTTAGAAATTCAAAATTTGAAATTGTCCCTCAGTGTCTACAGAGCCATGGATACCAGTGTCTGCACATGGTCAAGTCCTTTATGTGACATGTGATTTATAGACAGCCTCCTATACATGTTAAACCATCCCTCGATCATTCGTGCTGCCTGGCACATGGCAAATATAGCATGAATTGTTTTTTTCTCCATGTATTGTTTAGGACATGATAACAAAAATAAGACTGTGCGACGTCAGTATTTTTTCCTGAATATTTTTGACCTGCGGTTGGTTGAATGCATGTAGAGCTTGGGATATAATGAGTTAAGTACAAATAAAAGCAATTATATTTTAGGCATGTATGTGTGTGTGTGTCTGTGTGTATGTGTGCATGTGCACATGTGTGAACATGTGTGCATCTGTCTCTCTCTCCCTCCCCCACCTCTCTCTCTCTCTGTGTGTAAGTAAGTCATATTCCTGATAGATTTACCCCACCTTTGCCTTTGGATGATTCCCGAGGCATGGCTGTATTATCTGCATGACTTCATGTGGTAAACTGAGGCAGAAGCTACTGTGACTTTGCAGAAAACCACCCAGTACTAAAATGTGCCCCTTGAGACAGAAAACCAATGACCAAGCATTTCTGCTTCCAAAGCATTCCTTGGAAGAAAATGTCTTCAATCGTGTGACTCCCATTCTTCTCCTGCTGAGGCTTCTTTTGTTCTTCCTTGCTCCTTTCCTTCTGGAATCTACTTTTATTTCTAGAAAGAGCTCAAGTTAGGAACAGGCACTGAAGATTATAAAAAAAATTAAATGGAATGCAGATTCTGGGTAAAAATTAATAAAGGGAGGGGAAATCATTTGAAATATAAATTAAAAGTATATTGAATAAATAAAAAATTAATAAAGGGAAGAAAGAACTCATGACAGGGAGAACAGTTAATGTGCAGTACTTTCTCAGTTACTCTTTCTAGAGAGAATTTAAAATATAGGTGTTTCTGCTGTGTCCGAACTAATAGATCATGTAAGGTTGTATTCAGTGAGACAGACATGAACAAACATCTAGTCACCCTACATAGGGAACCCAGGACAGGCCAAAGTAGCGTTCCTATTACTGTCTAACTTGTTAAGTAGTAGAATTATGTACAGGACTATGGGCTACTTAGTGAAGCAGATGCTGTCACAGGCTGCTGTGTCACCCAAATCCTCTCTCCAGCCTGAAGACTCAGAAAGTGCAACCATGCAGCTGTCTCCAGGACTTGCATGCTGCAGACTGGTTGGAAAATCTCTCCAGGAAGCTCATCTGGTGAATCTCTTTTCCTGGCAACTGTTTTCTGCTTCTATAGCCACGGGGCAAGAACCTTGTCATCTTGCTGGTTTCTGTTCTTCAGGACATGTGAGGTTGGGGGTGGTTCAGTTTGGAGGGAACTACCAAACACAGTCTGAGGGCAGTAACACACTTTTCAGGGGCCACGTCTGAGGCCAGCCATGGCAGAGCCAACCAAACACGTGACACGACTGCACTTGATTGCCAGAGCTTGACCATTCTGATGCTGTGAGGGGTTATCCTGGAATAGAGAGGCAGGGACAAGGGCTGAGAGAAAGGTGACATTCTTACCTAGCAGCTGGAATGCAAAGAGAGCTAAGGCCTGTACCACACCCTCACCTGGACTGGGGTGAGCCCTCATTGCTTTTTGTTATTTCTTTGTGACAAGATCCATCTAGACTGAAGAGATGTAGTATAGGGAGAGAGGAACAGAGGGCAGAGGGGCAGGGCCGTATAAAAAGGCCAACATAGAACTACTTGGTTATCAGGTCCAAGACCCTATCTGCCCCAGAGGATGCTTTCCACTCTGAATAATTGCTTACTTTCACTCTCTCAGTCTTTCTTTCTTTGTTCCTGGGTGTCCAAGTCTTTGTTCATTGTTTGAAAGGTCCTGAACTCCTAGACTGCCAATTCCTGGTTCTCGACTCCAATCCTTAGACAGTTAACCCGCTATTTAGGGCTCCCTGTTGAAATGCCACTATTCACTTTGTTCACTGATAAATGGCATTTGGGAGTTAAAGAAAAGTGGGACTGGGTAGATATCTCAGTGTGTAAGAGCCATTTCTGTTTAAGTATGAAGATCTGGATTCAAATTCCCAGAACCCACGTAAAGAGCCAGGTCTGTTCATGCACCCATATCTCTAGCCTGGTGGGGGACAGGAACAGGAGAATGGGTGGGGTTTTCTGGCTGCTTGCTTAGCTTAAGGCTTGGGGAAGAGATCCTGACTCAAAGATGCAAGGAGAAAGTGAAATATCAATAGTAGACCCGATGTTGTACTCTGGCTTCCTTGTGTGCATGGGCATGTAGATATGCACACACATGGAAAATACACAAACACACACAGACACACACCAGTCACACATAAACACATACCATATTTACATACACATATACAAAAACACATTAAAAGAAGCAAAACATGCTATGTGTAAAGTCTTCCATTGTGTTCCGTGAACACTTAGAGGAGTCACGGAAGAAAGAGAAAGAAAACAGAAGAGGCATCAATCTTTTGAGTTATGTGAAAGAAGTAAGGAGAAGACGCACCACAGTATTGATTTTTAAGATATAGATGATTTTGGCCTAAATCTAAGTGTTTGTGCCAAAATAGCAGGCATGAGAAAATTGATAAAGTGTGCCTGGACCTGTTTGGAGCTTCCTTTGACATAGAGGGATTTTTGAAGATGAAAACATAGGATGACTTGTTTTTTCCAGGCACTTTTCCTGGAATATCTGAAAAAGGTAAACAAAGCACTGCTGGATACTTAATAATCTTGATGGGGTCCAGAAATGGAAAAGAAAAGCTGCAATAGTTTATGTCTGCATCCTGGAATAGAGCTAAAGGAAAAGATGGTGGGTCCAAATCCAATCACTGTCCCCAACGGGTTCCTGGATGGTGATGCTGCTTTGGGAAGTGCCATAGTCTGCTTTGTGCTGATGTGATAAAACGCCACGAGCAAAGGTAATTAGGGAAGAAAAAGCATTTATTTCATTTTATAGCTCATAGTCTATCATGAAGGGAGGTCCAGGTAAGCAGGAGCTGAAGCACAGGTCACGAAGGAACAGTGCTTACTGCCTTCGTCCCTGTGGCTTGCTCTGTCTACTTTCTTACACAGTTCAGGACACATGCTGGTTGGCACCACTCACACTGGGCTGGGCCTTCCCAGTCATTAATTAAGAAAATGCTCTCCCAGCTCTCCCAGTCCAATCTGATGGAGGTTTTCTCTTAATTGAAGTTCTTTCTTCCTGGGTGATCCTGCCTGTGCCAAAGCTGACCATCCATCCATACATACATACACACATACATACATACATACATGCATACATACATACATACATGCACAAATAAATAACCTCTAATCAGCATTGGAGATTATGGAATCTTTCAGAAATTGGCCTTTGCTAGCAAATATAGACTGTTAAGGATGGGGCTTAAAGGTTATAATTTAGCCCTGATCTTTACTTCTTGTTTGGCTATAATATGAAGAGGTTAACCATAAGGTTCTACTATTAGGGATAGAACCAGTGGCATAATCATAAGCCAAAACGAATCCTTCATCTCACAGCTTCCTTTTATTAGGTATTATGTTGAGGTGATGAGAAAAACTATTAATACATACATCTTTCTTTGGGTGCTTTATATTAAGGAAATTGGTTGTATATATGATAGGCCTACTGTAGGAATTTTGTTGTTTGGAGAAATATTACCCCACCCATCCAAGGCATTAAGTTTGAAGCCTGGGAGAAGGCATAAGATTGTTTTCTAACTGTCATAACAAGGTGACTGACTGAAGGCTAATGCTGTGAAACTTCTTCCAGGTCCAGACAGTGACCACATCTTGGCCTCACATTCATTAAGAAATCAGAGGCATCTTGATATTATTATTTTAAAGTATTCTAAGAGGGAAAATGAAGTTATGAACTAGTTTCATGTTAAACACAAATATTTTTGTAAGAATGATATGTGTGTGTGTGTGTGTGTGTATGTGTGTGTGTGTGTGTGTAATCTAGTAGAGGCATTGGCTTATATGCATTTGCCAAGCTCAGTTCTCTCCTTTCCACATTGCTTATCTATGACATTTCTGGGAATGGAATTTTAGACCTGCTGGGGCAAGGACAGATGACCTCCATGGAAGGTGGTAGCTCATAAGCAATAAGTATAACGACAAATTGATCCTCATGTGTCTTAAGTGTTAGACCCCTCCATTAAGCCAGAAGAAAAAGCAGTTTAAGATAAATTCTTTTGTATTTATAAATAAAAATTAATATAAGGTAGGAACAGAGCAAGATGGTAGTTCATAGGGGAAGGGGTAAAATAACGTTTGGAGGCAGATATTTTTGCTGTACGCCTTTAGAAAGAAGGAATTAAATAGCTCACAGAGCAACTGATAAAGGGTGAATAATCTTTAAGGAATGGCAGAGGAAGATGGCAAATACTATATTCCTTAGGGAGAGTGAGATTAAGAGCCCAGTCTATCTGGTGAGCCAGGTTTACCAGTCACTGTTATTCCAGGTATGAACTCAGTGGCTTCTTTTATAGGTATAGTGAGCCTTCTAGAACTACAGACAGCCACACTCTGGCAGCATCTTACAGTATCAGTATTTAAGTTTTAGAGCACAAAAGCCTTCATGTGCAATCACAGTTCTCCATTTCTCTGGATCCCTCATCTTCTTAGAAAAGCCCACACTGCAGCTCCATCTTTTCACTCTCAGTGAGAATTCAGCCAGGACTGTTCAACTGTAGACTCAGCATATGCTGCTGCAGCGGTTCTGCACCATACAGACCACATTGTAGACAGCAAGACATGCTTTTGCATGAGATTTTCCCAATCACGTCTCCATAGCGTTGATGACTTTATAAATGGTCATCTATGTCAAATCACACATTTAGAAAGTTCAAGATTAGCTCTGCTTCCTTGCAGTATGTTGCTATGTGATAACTTCTCTTCACCCATGCTCTCTCTTTGGAGTCTTATGACTTTTCTTGAAAGGTTGCAAGGATGTCTATGAAACAAGGCCAATGGTAGTTGAGACATCTATTGATTATTAAATAAGTATAATGACAAACTGATCCTCATGTGTCTTAAGTATTGGACTTCTTTACATCCATGTAGGTAACCAACATTCATTAAAGGGTGGAAAATATTTTCTTCAGGGAAACTGGGAAAATATAAAAACTTATGCAAACAAAGTTAGGTGTAGAAGTTGGGATGTTTAATTTTGATTGTCATTGTCACAAGATTAAGAAACTTTAAGAGACACCAGGTAGTAATGATACATGCCTTTAATCCCAGCACTCACAAGGTATAGGCAGGGAAATCTCTGAGTTTCTGGTTAGCCTGGTCTATAGATTGAGTTCCAGGACAGATAGGACCACACAGAGAAACACTATATAGAAACCTGCTCCCACATGCCAAAAAAGAAAGGAGCTTTCAGGGGATTAGTGAAATACACCTCTGAGTGTGTTGGTAAGGTGTTTCTCAAAGGATGATGGGATAGTGAGGGCCCTGATGAGCTAATGTCTTGATGGCATGATTGAGAAATGGTGAAATGAAGTTCCTGGGACTGAGGGAAAGTGGGTCACTGGGGACTGTGTCTTTGGGTCATATCTGCTTTGGCTTCTTCTGTAGTGTCTTTCTCTGCTTCAGGACAGCCATGATATGAACTTTTTCGTTCTGACAAGTCTTCCTTCCTACTCTGGACTGATATCACTGAAACTGTGATCCAAAACAAATTGGATCTCTCTGCTATTTGGTTACTGGAAATAAGAAAAGTCATTAATATATTATCTGACACCATCAACATTCTAGAGCATGGATGAACCCTTCCTCAGCCCTTCCTGTTGTTGTACTTTGTTCTTTCACGGATCTAGGAAGATGCAAAAACCAGTGACAATAGTAAAGGTCAAATAGATTATTGTTATGTTGCTGAGACAGGAATCTGTGATAGCCTTGCCCCAAATTATATAAAGAACTCCTTTATAGTAGATTTTTAATTCACAATAGACAGTCTGAAAACAGTAAGTTAAAAAGATAATCAAGTCCAATAGCTCTCTCAGAATTTACAATGAAAAACACCAACAGTCACAGATCATAACCATAACTGTGGCATATGTACATTACAGTAATTACATGCCATATTTTATAAGCCATATAGAAACCTACAAGACTTCAAATAAACCACCACTGCCTGAAAGAGCAGGTGGGTGGGCTACTCTGCTGCTCATCACTTGGGAGTGATACAATGACTGATCTGTATTACCAGTCTGGCATTTTAAGTTGTTTTGCATTGTGTGGAACAAAAGGGATTGGAATCCATAAAACAATGAAACAAAGATGATTCTTCAGCAATCCTCGGTACCCTTCATCTGTACAACATCAGGAAAAACCCACTTCTTCAACTCTGCCATACCCACCTCCATCTCTTCTAAACATAATTTCTGAGTTACTGGGCTACCTGTTTGCTATGTACCTGAAACCCACACTCTGTTATCAGTAATGTTCACTTACAGAGATGGGAATTGCATGCCTGGGAAGCATGATACTTTCTGTTAGTTTATGAAGAGTCCAGGCAAGGGGAGTGTTTTGAGAATGTTTTCCCAATATTTGTCCTAAAGACACTAAAGGCTTGCTATCTATCCTTGTAAAGAGAAATGCCTCTGCATTGTATCAAAAGTCTACATCAAAAGGTGTTTATGTTTCTATAAAGACTTTTTATAAGATAAATAACACTTGGTTATTAACTGTGCACCAGACCTTAGACTACGGATATTTTTGTAAGTAAAAGCATTTGGTTTTTCTATGAATTATGATTTAAAAATAAACAGCTGTCAGAACAAACCTTAAAAACCATAAATCAAAATTATAATCTCATAAACAGTAGCATTCACAGCATAAGTAGAAGTGAATGTGGAAAATTGTGCTGTGTCCTTAGGGAGCCTTCTACATTTTGGCTCTCACTGCTCTAAGCACCTATTGGGTCATTAGCATTGCCAGCGAAGTCCAGGGAAAGCAGCACTGTAACTTCTGATTAATCAAACAAGCATTCCCCAATTGAAATTTCCTAAAGTGAAAAAAAAAAACCCAAGTATTTTTATATTTCAGTTCTCCACCATTGATAATGATGTTATTGGGAAAATAAGGGATGCATGGTATACCAAAAGGTTTAATTTATAGGAAGGGGGAAAAGCAGAGTAACTGTTACCAACTGACCTGCAGGAAATAGTTCATGTGGAGGGCTGGTCGCTTCCTTGGCAGGAGCCTTTCCCAGCATCTGCATCGCCCTGAAGAGCCACAGACACTGACACAGGACCACAGAGCTGGCCCAGCACCCAAAGTCAGCAGGAAACCACTGTCTGGATTTTAGGCCTAATGTTTTCACACATTTTTGTGGTTCATTGTCAACATTCAATCTGTGTTTAGTATTCCCAAGTTCAGAGCTATCAAAACCTAGAAATAGAGAGCTCGTGAGTTCTTATTGTTCATATGATATGCTTCCTTTTATCTCCCAAATGAAGCCACAGTAGCTTTCCACACCAAGAGTGAAGGTAAGAGTCTCATTTCCTCCCAATTAGGGTATGGTCTATTATAAAAAAATAATCTCCAAGAATCTGCTCTCTCTCTCTCTCTCTCCCTCTCTCTCTCTCTCTCTCTCTCCCTCTCGATAACAGATTATCATAGTTTCAGGGTTTAATGCTAAGACCTGGATAGAGCTGTCACTAGCCACCAGTCACACTATCTTTTTTTTTTTTTTTATTTCTTAGTCTAGTCAATTACACAGTGTGGGAAGCTTTTTGTCCTTGCTTAAGAAGCCCAGGCTACCTGATATGCATATTTTATAACCACAGGCCTAGAGTCATTCTTTAAGACCTAATGCACATCTGATAGTCAAAGGCATCCTGGCTGATGCTATCCATGTCACACTTTTTATAGAAGTGTATGTTAGATGGAGGGTACTTTTCTGTTATTTTTTTCTGGTTGTTTCTCCATTTACTCAGTGTGTGTCCCTAAACAGGGACTAATTCAGTCTCGAGAGTGGACCACTAGTACATACGTCTTTGAGTTGTAGAACAAAACATTTGAGGAGTTCTACTTGAAAGGCTTGCCACTTATCATGCTGCTCCTGGATGAGCTCACCTTGCCAGGAAAGTTTATCATGCAGTTCTGGACCTCATGAACATGGGTGTAGAATATCATGCCTTCTTTGTCCATGACTCTGGGCTGTCCAGCCTCCTATATGTGGTAATGAGGCAAATGACTTTTGAGGGAAGTAAATACCCTTGTCAAGTACTTACCTGTAAAAGTCCTAATAGCTTGGCTTTGTTTGGTATCACACTTGCTTTCTAGAAAACCTTCTTCCAAGAGAGATATGTCTCCCACGATGAGTTATGAAAGCATTTTTTCTTGGATCTGAGCCTTGAAGGCCCTTCAGCAGCTCTTTGTAGACATTAACTCCAATAGCTACAAGAATGTCTTTTTACTATTTTCTGTATCTTTCTGATTTTCCACAGGATTCTAAACCATTCCTTCTTTTGCACAGAGGTTCCCTCATGTCACCTTGTGTCCCTCCTAGAGATGGTTCCATTTCCATTCAGTCTAAAGGAGAAAATGGAGGTGCCTCAACACGTGCTGTTGACTCAATTGAATGACATGACAGGCAGCTAAAACAAACAAACCAAAATTCACCATCATTAAAGACAGACAGACAGGCAGGCAGGCAGACAGACAGACAGACAGACAAACCAACCAGGCTCAGAGTATGCTTGGTGTTACCTCAGTATTTCCTCCTGGACCTCTCCTCACACCACAGGCTCTGAGGCCTATCAATCACTACTTTAGTTATTTCTCTAGTGCTGTGAAGACCAAGGTAACTCATTAAAAATATTTATTCAGGCTCTAAATTTCAGAAGGTTAGGATTCATAATCATCATGGCAAGGAATACCACAGTGGACAGAGAAGCGTGGTGCTGGAGCAGGAGTTGAGAGCTTCTATCTGATCCACAGGCGGGAGGCGGGAGGCAAGAGGGGGACTAACTGGGAATGGTGGTGTGGGCTTTTAAAATCTTGAACCCAACTCCAGGGACCCACTCTCTCTATCAAGGCCACACCTCCTAATCCTTCCCAAAACAATTCTACCAACTGGGAAGAAATCCTTCACATATATGAGCCTATGGGAACCATTGTCATTGAAACTACCACAAACTTTCTTCTTATAGGGGTCTGTCTCAATAAATTGTGTTTTATACACCATCTTGAACTTTGTAAATATTTAAATTTCTGCAGCTTTTGAAGTGTACAAATATAACTTACCATTCTTTATGAGTTTTATGTCTGCAAATAGAAGGTTTGAAGTGAAAGAGTTCTTTCTGAAGCACTAGGAAGGACAACATATAAAGCAGGAACATGGATGTCATTCTGAGTGGCTGCCCTCATCAGTGTTCAAGAGTCATGTTTAAATGTAACATATAACAGTAGTTTTTATTTATCGAACTTTTTCTACTTTCAAGGCACAATTTGGTTAAGTGCTTAATGTAGAGTTCTCTGTTCTGTAAAAAGGGACTAAGTGAAGATGAAAATGTGTATTGAAAATGTTGTTTAGTAATCTTGGCATGGAAGAGCTCACTATTAAGCAAAGACCCTGGACAGTGACTGATGCACCAGCTTGGTGTCTTTAGTCTCCTGGTAGATTGACACACCTTTATCCTTCTTATGTAAAACTTTATTTAAGAAGACAGTAGCAGGGGAACAGCTAGGAGCACACAGAGCATAAGATCAGTGAAGCAGCTGGGACAGAAGTCTTCCTGCTGCCATTTTGTATCAGGGAGCCAGGAAACTCCACATCCCTGTGTACATCCCACCAGGAGAGAGAGAGGGAGGGAGAGAGAGAGAGAGAGAGAGAGAGATCTCCCAGCAGAGCTTTCACTTCTGAACACAGAGGTGAGATCATCACCTTCTCTCTGGAGGGGAACAGCAAGGAGCACACAGGGCACAAGATCAGTGGAGCAGCTGGGGCAGAAGTTTTCCTGCCGCCATTGGCACCAGGGAGCCTGAAGATTCCACAGCCTTCTGGGCATAGCTTGCCAGGAGGGAGTGATCTCCCAGCAGTGCTTTCACTTCTGAGCTCAGAGGAGTAAGAACACAGGCTTACAGGCCCACAGGAGGAACAAACTCCAGCCAGAGACAACAATACCAAATAGCACCAGAGATAACCAAATGGCGAAAGGCAAGCACAAGAACCCTACCAACAGAAACCAAGGCCACATGGCAACATCAGAACCCAGTTCTCCCAACACAGCAAGTCCCGGATGCCCCAACACACCAGAAAAGCAAGAGTTGGAGTTAAAATCGTATCTTATGATGCTGATAGAGGGCTTCAAGAAAGACTTAAATAACTCCCTTAAACAAATACAGGAGAACATCAGTCAAAAGGTAAAATGCCTCAAATAGGAAACACAAAATAATCTCCTTAAAGAAATACAGGAGATCGTGGGTCAACAGGCAGAAGCCCTTAAAGAAGAATCACAAAATCTCTTAAAGAATTACAGGAAGACACAAACAATCAGGAAGGAACTGAACAAAACCATCCAGGATCTAAAAGTGGATGTAGAAACAATAAAGAAATCACAAAGTGAGACATCTCTGGAGATAGAAAACCTTGGAAAGAATTCAGGAGTCATAGATGCATAAAAGCATCAGCAACAGAATACCAGAAATAGAAGAAAGAACCTCAGGTGCTGAAGATACCATAGAAAACATTGACTCAATAGTCAAAGAAAATGCAAAATGCAAAAAGCTGGTAACCCAAAACATCCAGGAACTCCAGGACACAATGAGAAGATCAAGCCTAAATATTATAGGTATAGACAAGAGCAAAGATTTCCAACTTAAAGGGCCAATGAATATCTTCAACAAAAATATAAAAGAAAACTTCCCTAACCTAGAGAAAGAGATGCCCATGAACATACAAGAAGCCTTCAGAACTCCAAACAGACTGGACCAGAACAGAAACTCCTCCCGGCACGTAATAATCAAAACACCAAATTCACTAAACAAAGAAAGTATTAAAAGCAGTAAGGGGAAAAGGGCAAGTAATTTATAAAGGCAGACCTATCAGAATTACACCAGACTTCTCACCAGAGACGATGAAAGCTAGAAGATCCTGGGCAGACCTTATACAGACCCTAAGAGAACACAAATGCCAGCCCACGCTACTATACCCAGCAAAACTCTCAATCATCATAGACGGAGAAACCAAGATATTCCATGATAAAACCAAATTTACACAATATCTGTCTACAAATACAGCCCTACAAAAGACAATAGATGGAAAATGCCAACACAAGGAGGGAAACTTCACCCTAGAAAAAGCAAGAAAGTAATCTTTTCCCAATAAATCCAAAAGAAGATACCCACACAAACATAAAAATAACATCAAAAATAACAGGAAGCAACAATCACTATTCTCTTAACAACAATATCTCTTAACAACAATGGACTCAACTTCCCAATAAAAAGACATAGACTAACAGAAATATTTCTCACATAAATCTTCAATTTTATCAGAAAATGTTTATAATTTCCCTTTTAATTAATTTAGTAATGCTTTTTTGTTTTTTCTTTTTTTATTCGATATATTTTTTATTTACATTTCAAATGATTTCCCCTTTTTTGGCCCCCTACTCCTCGAAAGTCACATAAGCCCCCTTCCCTCCCCCTGTTTTCCCACCCACCCCTTCCCACTTCCCTGTTCTGGTTTTGCCTTATACTGCTACACTGATTCTTTCCAGAACCAGGGGCCACTACTCCGTTCTTCTTGTCCCTCATTTGATGTGTGGATTATGTTTTGGGTATTCCAGTTTTCCAGGCTAATATCCACTTATCAGTGAGTGCATACCATGATTGATCTTTTGAGACTGGGTTACGTCACTTAGTATGATGTTCTCCAACTCTATCCATTGCCTAAGAATTTCATGAATTGATTGTTTCTAATGGCTGAATAGTACTCCATTGTGTATATATACCACATTTTTTGCATCCATTCTTCTGTTGAGGGATACCTGGGTTCTTTCCAGCTTCTGGCTATTATAAATAGGGCTGCTATGAACATAGTGGAGCATATATCCTTATTACATGCTGGGGAATCCTCTGGGTATATGCCCAGAAGTGATATAGCAGGATCTTTCAGAAGTGACATGCCCAGTTTTCTGAGGAACCGCCAGACTGATTTCCAGAGTAGTTGTACCAATTTGCAACCCCACCAGCAGTGGAGGAGTGTTCCTCTTTCTCCACATCCTTGCCAACTTAGTAATGTTTTTTATGTCTACCATTTTATCTGCATTATTTTTCATGATAATCTTCAATTTTAATGTCTTTCTATATATTTCCTCTATTTTATCAGAAATGTTTTCAATAAAAATCTTGATTTTATCACAAATGTTTCTAATTCCACCTTCAATTAATTTAGAAAGAGTTTTTATATCTACCATTTTATATGTAAAATTGTCTGTGAAATAATCAATTTTAAAGTGTTTGTCTATATATTTCTTGAATTTTACCAGAAATATTTTCCATGTAAATCTTCAATGTTATCTGAAAATGTATATAATTCCACCTTCAGTCAACTTAGAATTATCTTTATGCCTATCATTTTATCTGTATAATTTCCATGATAATCTTTAATTTTAACACATTTTTCTATAAATTTCTTCAATTTTATCAGAAATGTTTTCCATGTAAATCTTTAAGTTTATCAGAAAATGGCTATAATTCCACTTTCAATCAACTTAGGAATACTTTTATGCCTACCATTATTATATCTATATAAAATTTTCCATGATAATCTTCAATTCTAACATGTTTTTCTACATTTTTTACAATTTTATCAGAAATATTTTTCATGTAAATCTTCAAACCTATCATAAAATGTTTCTATTTCATATTTCAATTAATTTAGTAATATTTTACATGTCTACCACTTTACTCTTTAATTTTTCACAAAATTGTCAATTTTAATGTGCTTTTCTATGTATCTCTTTTATCAGAAATATTTTCCATGTAAATCTTTAATTTCATCATAAAGTATTTTTACTTCCCTTTTCAATAAAAAAGAAAAGAAAAGAAAGAAAAGTAATCTTGGCATGTTTTAATTTCAGTTTTCAATTCTTTTTCATGGTTCATTTTTATGATGAAAATATTTCTTACTTTGTAGCAAACTAGAACATTTGCTGGACCTCACAGCCAGAGCGTCTGTGTTTCTGAGTCTGTGTTTCTGTCTTTAACAAAGGGCTTCATGTCCTTGTTGACCATGTGACAGAAAGTGTCAGCTGGGGGAGAAATAGAACACAGAAATACACCTTGAGTTCACTAAGTGACCTACTGTATACTCAGTCTAATTTGTTTTTAAGAGAACAATACAGCAATTAATCTTACTTGCCTTGGGTTTCCCAGGTCATCAACTTCTACCACCTAAGCTAAGGCCTGACTACAATTTTAAATTATGTATTATTTTAAGTTGTGACCCTAATGTATTCATATTTGCAAAACTGTATGGTAATCATTTGTTGGAAACAGAAAATAGACGGGAAGTGTCTTTATACAATGAAACACTACGATAAATGTTGAAACCGGCATTTGGACATTATTTAATAGTGTTTGCTTGTTATCTGGGTAAGTTGGAGTCAGCCACTTAATATCTTGAAAATTCTGTTAAAGATTTCTGTAACATGTCTCTCATCCCTTTCTCTTTCTCCCATGCTGGTCAATAAAAGAGAAAACAAAGCCCTTCATTAGGAAGACACAGAAAGAGATACAGGGGCAGACGCCATTCACTGGAAAGCCTTCAGGTAGGCACAGTTTAAGACTCAGTACAACACGACAAATGAGGTCATACTGACATACTTTAAATGATGAAGATAATAAAGGAAAGAAACAGAGAGAGACAAAAGGACCAACAGTAGATCAGACCAAAACACTCTAGTTGTGAGATCCAAACTTCTGTGGAAAAACATGACTCATGACGTGTGATGTAAATATGACTCACAGCATGTAACCTAAACACAACCTTGTATTGTCTCCTTCAGCCCTCCTTTCAGACACCAGATGAAAGCAATCTATCTCCTGCTTAAGTCAGAACTTGGGTGAGTGCCATAGTTTTCTCGTTCACACTTAGGCTAGCACATCTTACCTTCCCTTTCAAGAAACAAGCTGGGTTCCAGAGAATAGAGCTACCGTGCCAAGTACAATATGTTCATTGCAGCCCAGCTTGGGTCAATGCTAGATGCATCGCTGTTCGCAGTACCGGCCTCCTTGCGGCTGGCAGCCATGGGCGATAGTCATGGTGTTGCCTTCTGCCTTCATCTGTGTGTTCTCCCCAGTCACTAATTTTCTCATTCAAACTTCCAAGCTTCTTTCTGATGCTCTTGAGATTTGGAAAGGATGAAAGAAGATACACACACACACACACACACACACACACACACACACACACACACATAAGTGGACTGGTGCTGAGTTCATTTCCAAGGTGATTATTACATAGACATTTTTAATTTTTGTGAATCTTGAGAATCTCATTTCTGGAGATTACATTATTAACCTCGTCAGACTTACCTTCATGTTTCTCAGCCACTTGTGACGGCCAACCTCAGTCTGCAGGAGTCAGATGCCAGGTGGGTCTTCCTCACAGAGTACAATTTGATTTCTTGCCAGCCCATCCTACCAAGGAAATATACATATGTGATGTGTCTGACACAGATCTATGATGTGTCAGAAGTATACAAGCACCATACGAAGGCTATTCTTCACTGTCAACTTGTCTGCATTTAGATTCACCTATGAAACATGCCTTTAGCATGTCTGTGAGAGTGTTTCCAGAGAGGCTTAACTGAAGAGGTGGCATCCTTCCACTGGGTGGAGTCCTGCACTGAGTGAAAAGGAGGAAAGGAGCTGAGTGTTGGCATTGCTTTCTCTGCTGCCTTACTGTGAGACCAATGTAACCAACCACCTCACAGCTTTGCCATAACACCTTTCATGCTCTGATTGACTATATTATTTCTTAAGCCATAAGCCAAAGTAAGCTGCTCCCCCTTTAAGTTGATTTTGTCAGGCATCTTTTATTTTCCTCACAGAAGCATAAAAAATAACTAATGCATCTTGTCTCATCAATCCATTGTGAGGTTATTTAATTCCAAATAAAACCAACTTGAATAGGAGCCTTCCAAGGACTGCTTTAGTAGTCCAGATTTCAATGGCTCATGCCTATTTGAAGAAATACCCAGCTCTTCAAATGCTGCCCTTAAAGTCTGTCATTATACCAGAGAGATGGTCCTCTGCCTTGGGGAAATGGGGAGACATTCAAAGCATAGCATTCACCAGAGAAAAATCATTTTCATTTTTCTCATTGTTTCTCTTTTTATATTTTCAAAGTGAGCAAAACATACCAGGAAGATACTTTTATACTTTTTGGTAGGGACAAATTCTGCATTTGGCAACCTGTCTCATGCACTTTGGCATCTGATATTGAATGAACATACTGCTGCCTCAGCAGACATCAAGGATAAATCCCCTTCACTCCATTGGCAGACTGCTTTGCAGTTTCAATTAGCAGGACAAAGAAATCAATAGTAATCAAGTTACCATTAATTGTAGTAACAGCACCCAGTACCACTCTGGTTATACTGTGCTTCGCAGCTTTATTGGGCTAATAAAAATATGATTTATGATGTGTGATGTGTGAAAGTACTCAGTCAATACTTTGTTTTCAAGAACTGTAAAGAAATCATTTTTTACGATAGGTGTGTGCAACAATACTTTAATATTGCATTCTTCTTTTTGTATTTTCAAGCAGTTTTGGCCTTGATTTTCTTTTAGGAACCAATAGTCTGATTTATTTTGTGTATGCATTCCCTTTCTTTATTGGTTAACTGAGTATCTCATATTGGATATTTCTCTATCTTGTTTACTATAGAACAGGGCTCGGTAGAGGTTTATACTCCTTGGTAATAAGCCCTTGCCCATATAATTTTCATCAAATCATCAAGTAAATGTTGAGGACACACCCTAAGGCACCTATTAAGTGGGCACCAGTAATACAAAACTTAAAGAAATAATTTTCATGTATTAACACCATAACAGATGTAAATGAGAGATATTAAATGCTTAATGAAGATTTGAATCCTTAAAATAACCCTGCAAGTAGATTTATTTCTATTTTCCTTTCCATTTGGGGATGAAAAATATTAAACTTAAGACAACTAAATGACTTGCTTGAAATTGCTGGGCAGTGGTTGTGCACGCCTTTAATCCCAGTACTTGGGAAGCAGAGGCAGGTGGATTTCTGAGCTTGAGGCCAGCCTGGTCTACAGAGTGAGTTCCAGGATAGTCAGGTCTATACAGAGAAACTCAGTCTCGACCCCCCCCCCCCAAAAAGAAAAATTGTCTGGAATCACATAGGAGTAAGATGGAATTACAGTCTAGTTCCTGCTCTGTCTTTATCTGCTGAGTTCTGCCTAATAACTTGTATAAGTTCTGTTTGCTTCTAAGACAGAATCAGGAAGTTTGAAGTGAGTCTGGAAGTGGACTTTTCATGGTAGCAATAGTGCCCCCCTCAAACATGGAGATATACTATTGTATAATGATAAAGAGTGTTGGTTTAAGTAATGGCATAAATATTTGCTTACTCTGTGTGTGTTTCCCAGCTTTATTAGACTAATAAATTCATATTATATATGATGTACTATGTGCAATGTGTGATGTATGACATGTGATATATAATATATAGTATGTGACACAAGATATGATATGTACTATATAATATAACATATAATGTATAACATAATATATAATGTATAATATAGTTATTATATATGACATGTGCTATATATAATACATTATACATGTATATTATTAATTATGTAATTATATATAATAATAGATCATATATAATAATGATATTAATATGTAGTAAATTCCACATTATACATAATATAATATATCAATACATGTATTATGTATATGAGTAACATTACACATATACATAATACATTCAATATTTATTTTGTATAATGTGATATCTCAATATCTGTATGCAATGTGAAATAATCAACCTAATTCATATATTAATCATACAAATATTTATCATTTTTGGTATAAGAACATTTAATGATATACTCAACAATTTTCAAGTATACAATACATTATGATTACATTATTGTTACAGTAATTATAATTACCACATGCTATGGTTTACATGTGAAATATGACCTGCAAGTCCAGTTGTTTGCAAAGCTCCTAGCTGGTGTTGCTATTTTGGGAGCGTGTGGAATCTTTTGGAGGAGAAGCCTAGGTGAGGAAATAAGTCACAGGAAGGAGATGCATTCCATACAGATTTGGTATCAGAAGCACCTTTCTGTCTCTAATTCCTGTTACCTACAGATGTGAGGACTCTCCACTGCAAGCTCTGCTACCATGAGTTCTGCCATGCCTTCCCTGTGTTATGAACTAAAACCATGGAAGAAAATAAGTATTTTCTCCCTTAAGTTGTTTCTGCCACATAGTTTCAGACAGTGATGAGAAGAGCAACTAATGTATTGTATTTGACAACACACCATGCATTGGTGACGTGGTGGTTTGAATGAAATGGTCCCCATAGGCCTCTAGAGAGTGGCACTGTTAGGAATTGTAACTTTGTTGGATTAGGAGTGAACTTGTTGGAGGAAGTGTATCCCCAAAGAGTAGGCTTTGAGGTTTCAGAAGTTCAAACCAGGCCCAGTGGTTTACTCTCTTTTTCTGTTGCATGATGATATAGATAAAACTCTCTGTTCCTCCAGCACCATGTGTGCCTGCATGCCACCATGCTTCCTACCATGATAATAATGGACTAAATCTCCGAACCTATAAATCAGCTCCAAACATTTTCTTTTATAAGACTAGCCATGATCACATCAATAAACACACTAAGACAGGAGTTGGTACCAGAGACTGCGGTATTGCTGTGATAGGCTGTTCCATGCTTTTTTGTGCAGGAATGTGGACTTTGGGCCATGATGGTAGAAGCATAGGAGACAGTGGTTCTGAGGGTAATTTGAACTATGACAGCATGGCTCAAGAGGCTTCAGAGGAGAAGAATATTAACATGTGGACTAGAGATTATTATTGGGATATTTTGGTGAAGAATGTGGCTGCTGTCTACCCTTGTCCAAAAAAAAAAAAAAAAAAAACTGCCTTTGGCTAAATTGAAGAGTTATGGATTAACAGCATCGACAGAGAAGATTTCAAAATATCCTAGCATTGACTGTGTTGTGTGGTTATCAGTGGCCATACTAACACAGATCTATAATAAAAGGAGCAAGCTGAGCAAGGAAAATACAAAATGTACAGTTAGAACAGAAGAGTGGTACCAAGAAGTTTAATGGAGCTAAGTCCCATGTTCAAGGAGATTAAAGATTAAAGAAAAGCCCAATACTAAATGAAGTAAAGGGAGGGGTGACCTCAGGGTAAGATGCAGCTAAGCTTCCAACTTGTGAGAAGGAATTAAAGAAAAGCTTAGGGTCAAGCATGGTGGCACACACCTTTAATCCCAGTACTCTGAGGCAGACTCAGGTGCAAGTTTGAGCTCCAGGCCAGCCTTGTCTATAGATCAAGTTCCAGGACAGCCAAGCTTAGGCAGTGAAAGAAAACTTAAAAAAAAAAAAAAACAAAACAAAACCAAAAACAGAAAGCTGGTGATACTCCAGTAACAGCAAGCAGCAGAAGTTAGCGGTTTTGGCAGCATGGCTCTGGCTTTAGAGTCAAGGCCACAGGAAAGGGGCCTTGGAATGTCCCTGCATGGCAAAGGAAGACACTGAGGCCAAACATGTGTCCGAGATGTCCTTTTATGGAGGCCCAGAGAGGACATTGCATAAAACTGTGAAAGTGAAACCTGGATTGCCTTGGAGACCCCACAATGTTGGAGATGCCAACAATTGCATGACCCCAGTGCCAGAGCTATGTGGATCTCTGCCAAGGAAAGCTGTTAGCTATATGTGGAAACAGTCTAACTGAAAGAAGTGTGCTGTGGTCGATAAAGCTGAAATGACTTAGAGATCTGAAGGGTACTTTGACATCAGACATGAAGATGCAGAGTTTGGAGTTTTTCCAGCTGGTTTTCAGTCTTGCTTTGGTCCCAGTATTTCCTCACTCTGCTCCTTTCCCTCTATTTTGGAATAGTAATGTATATTCTGTATCATTTTATGCTGGAAGTATGTGATTTGCCTTTTGTTTGCATAGGGGTTATAGTTAAGAGACTGCATGGATCTCAGAAGAGACTTCAAAGGACTTTTGAAGTTGAACTAAATGCATTTTACATTATGATATGCCTACGATCATATCATGATTGTTTTGAATAGTGCCACAGGGAGTGGCACTATTAGGAGGTGTGGCCATATTGGGGGAAGTATATCATGGGGGTTGGAGTTTGGGGGGTGAGTGGGTGGTAGGCTTTGAGGTTTCAGAAGCTCAAGTCAGGAAAAGTAGCTCATGCCCTTTCCCTGTAATCTGTGGATCCAGATATTAAACTTTCAGCTTCTTCTCCAGTACCATAAGCTAGCCCTAACTAAATATTCTTTTCCTTTTTTTTAAAAGTAACCATGATCATGGTGCCTTTCAGAGCAATAGAAACCCTAACTAGGACACCCTAATTAAAGACTTTCCTAATTAAAATTCTGAATCCTTTGATTGATATTTTCTAAGTACTACCCCTGAACAGAACACTAAAGGCTTACACACCACGATCAAGAATTGACAAATAGGACCTCATAAAAATGCAAAGCTTTTGTAAGGCAAAGGACACTGTCAATAGGACAAAATGGCAGCCCAGAGATTGGGAAACGATCTTTATAAATCCTACATTTGATAGAAGGCTAATATCCAACATATACAAAGAACTCAAGAAGTTAGACTCCAGAGAACCAAAAAAGCCTATTAAAATGGGGAACAGAACTAAACAGAGAATTCTCAACTGAGGAAACTTGAATGGCCGAGAAGCACCTAAAGAAATGTTTTAACATCCTTAGTCATCAGGGAGATGCAAATCAAAACAACCCTGAGATTCCAGCTCACAGGAGTCACAATGGCTAAGATCAAAAACTGAGGTGTCAGCAGAAGCTGGAGAGGATGTGGGGAAAGAAGAACATTCCTCCATTGCTGGTGGGATTGCAAGCTGGTACAACCACTCTGGAAATCTGTCCGGTGGTTTCTCAGAAAATTGGAGGTCCCAGCTATACTATTCCTGGGCATATACCCAGAAGATGCTCCAACATATAATAAGGACACATGCTCCACTATGTTCACAGAAGTCATATTTATAATAGCCAGAAGGTGGAAACAATACAGATGTCCCTCAACAGAAGAATGGATACAGAAAACGTGGTTCAATTTATACAATGGAATACTACTCAGCTATTAAAAACAATGATTTCATGAAATTCGTAGGCAAATGGATGGAACTTGAAAATAACATCTTGAGTGAGGAAACAAAAAGTTACAAAAGAACACACATGGTATGTATTCACTGATAAATGGATATTAGCCACATAGCTTGGAATACCCAAGATTCAATTCACAGCCCAAGAAGAAGGAAGACCAAAATGTAGATGCTTTAGTTCTTCTTAGAAGGGTGAACAAAATACTCACAGGAGGAAATATGGAATCAAAGTGTGGAGCAGAGACTGCCCCATGGGGGATCCATCCAAGATACTACTGCAGATGCCAAGATGTGCTTGCTGACAGGAGCCTGATATGGATGTCTCCTGAGAGACTTTGCCAGAGCCTGACAAATACAGAGGAGGATGCTATCAGCTAATAATTGGAGTGAGCACTGGGTCCCCGATGGAGGAGTTAGAGAAAGGACTGAAGGAGTTTAAGGGGTTTGCAACCCTATAGGAAGAACAACAATATCAATCAACCAGAGCCCCCCCCACCCCCCCAGAGCTCCCAGGGACTAAACCACCAACCAAAGAGTACACATGGAGGGACCCATGGCTCCAGCTGCATATGTAGCAGAGGATAGCCTTGCAGGACATCAGTGGGGGGAGAGGCCCTTGGTTCTGTGAAGGCTTGATTCTCTAGTGTAGTGGAATGCCAAATCAGAGAGGTGGGAATGGGTGGATGGGTGGGGAACACCTTCATAGAAGCAGGGGGAGGGAGGATGGGATAGATAGTTTCAGGTGAGGAAACCAGGAAAGGAGATAACATCTGAAATGTAAAAAAAGAAAATACCCAAACAACAAAAACAAAACAATGGTGTGTTCTCTGTGTGTTTTAATTTTGTAACCTATAAAACAGGGTCAAAATTGTTCCTCAGGGTTATATAGAAAATGATCCAGTATACATGAGGATTTAACAAAGATCATGAAAATCAGCAGGCTTTCGGTTCATGACCTTGACCTTTTTGTTTATATGAAAACTTAAATATTTTTCTTGAGCATATCATATACGAGTAGTGTAGTTACATCGTTCTGCTCCTTCTCCCCTTCCAACTCCTCCTATGCTCACTATTCCATCTCATATCCATGACTTTGTTTTACTTTCATTATTACTAAATACATTCTCACGCATGGATACACACACACACACACACACATACACAAACACGCACATGCACACACACACATGCATGGGCACACACACATGCATGCATGCATACATGCACTCTAAATACTTCTGACTCCATTTAATGTTGCTTATTTGCACATGTTCTTAGGGAGTTGAAATGGGTAACTACTTAAAATTGGATGATCCAGTGGTTCTCAACTTTCCTAATGCTGTGACCCTTTAATACTGTGGTGACCCCCAACCATAAAGTAATTTTCATTACTACTTCAGAACTGTGATTTTGCTACAGTTTCGAATCTTAATGTAAATATCTGATATGCAGCACAGTACTAGGCAACCCCTATAAAGGAGAGTCTGTGTGTGGGGGGGTTGTGACCTACAGGTTGAGAATTGATGTGGTAACCTGTCAGGTAATTTATCCCTAGAGAAAACTGTTTCTCTTAGCCATTGGTTGTCTGTAGTCTTCACCTAGAGGTAGGGCCCTGTGAGGTTTCCTCTTTCCACACTGTCATATAAAAAACCTTTTATCATTTCTACTTTACAGAATAGAAAAAAAGAACAACTTTGATTAAAGTTGCTTAATTGATTAGTTTCTAGAAACCAACAAAAAGGGTTTTTCTAAACTTAATCCTTTCACTTAGATAATTAATTCTTTCCCTTGTGAAATCCATATTCATCCCACTTAATTCAGTGCCCTTGAAACTCAGAGGCTGCTGCTTAGTGAGACGTCCCCTGTAGGGTCTGAGGGTGGGGACCCCCGCCTTGCTGATGAGGCATTCTGACCCTCATAAAGAAGTACAGACACACACAGGGAAGCAAGGGAGAAGCTAGGAGAGGGACCTGGCGCTCTGAAAGGGAAGAGGCAATGGATGGGCTGGTCTGGCTTTAGTTTGGGAAAAAAAGTAATGTTTAAGTGCTCTCCTTGGACATTTTGTAAGCCCCCTATAGCTCATCTTTTTTTTTTTTTTTTTTACTATTTTTTTTTATTATTCGATATAATTTATTTACATTTCAAATGATTTCCCCTTTTCTAGCCCCCCCACTCCCCGAAAGTCCCGCAAGCCCCTTCTCTTCCCCTGTCCTCCCACCCACCCCTTCCCACTTCCCCGTTCTGGTTTTGCTGAATACTGTTTCACTGAGTCTTTCCAGAACCAGGGGCCACTCCTCCTTTCTTCTTGTACCTCATTTGATGTGTGGATTATGTTTTGGGTATTCCAGCTTTCTAGGTTAATATCCACTTATTAGTGAGTGCATACCATGATTCACCTTTTGAGTCTGGGTTACCTCACTTAGTATGATATTCTCTAGCTCCATCCATTTGCCTAAGAATTTCATGAATTCATTGTTTCTAATGGCTGAATAGTACTCCATTGTGTAGATATACCACATTTTTTGCATCCACTCTTCTGTTGAGGGATACCTGGGTTCTTTCCAGCATCTGGCAATTACAAATAGGGCTGCTATGAACATAGTAGAACATGTATCCTTATTACATGGTGGGGAGTCTTCTGGGTATATGCCCAGGAGTGGTATAGCAGGATCTTCTGGAAGTAAGGTGCCCAGTTTTCGGAGGAACCGCCAGACTGATTTCCAGAGTGGTTGTACCAATTTGCAACCACACCAGCAGTGGAGGAGTGTTCCTCTTTCTCCACACCCTCTCCAACACCTGCTGTCTCCTGAATTTTTAATCTTAGCCATTCTGACTGGTGTAAGATGAAATCTTAGGGTTGTTTTGATTTGCATTTCCCTAATGACTAATGAAGTTGAGCATTTTTTAAGATGCTTCTCCGCCATCCGAAGTTCTTCAGGTGAGAATTCTTTGTTTAACTCTGTACCCCATTTTTTAATAGGGTTGTTTGGTTTTCTGGAGTCTAACTTCTTGAGTTCTTTATATATATTGGATATTAGCCCTCTATCTGATGTAGGATTGGTGAAGATCTTTTCCCAATTTGTTGGTTGCCGATTTGTCCTCTTGATGGTGTCCTTTGCCTTACAGAAACTTTGTAATTTTATGAGGTCCCATTTGTCAATTCTTGCTCTTAGAGCATACGCTATTGGTGTTCTGTTCAGAAACTTTCTCCCTGTACCGATGTCCTCAAGGGTCTTCCCCAGTTTTTTTTCTATTAGCTTCAGAGTGTCTGGCTTTATGTGGAGGTCCTTGATCCATTTGGATTTGAGCTTAGTACAAGGAGACAAGGATGGATCAATTCGCATTCTTCTGCATGCTGACCTCCAGTTGAACCAGCACCATTTGTTGAAAAGGCTATCTTTTTTCCATTGGATGTTTTCAGCCTCTTTGTCGAGGATCAAGTGGCCATAGGTGTGTGGGTTCATTTCTGGATCTTCAATCCTGTTCCATTGATCCTCCTGTCTGTCACTGTACCAATACCATGCAGTTTTTAACACTATTGCTCTGTAGTATTGCTTGAGGTCAGGGATACTGATTCCCCCAGATTTCCTTTTGTGTTTTGTTGTTCCAGATGAATTTGATAATTGCTCTTTCTAGCTCTGTGAAGAATTGAGTTGGGATTTTGATGGGTATTGCATTGAATCTGTATAGTGCTTTAGGCAAAATGGCCATTTTAACTATATTGATTCTGCCGATCCATGAGCATGGGAGGTTTTCCCATTTTTTGAGGTCTTCTTCCATTTCCTTCTTCAGAGTCTTGAAGTTCTTGTCATACAGATCTTTCACATGTTTGGTAAGAGTCACCCCAAGATACTTTATACTGTTTGTGGCTATTGTGAAGGGGGTCATTTCCCTAATTTCTTTCTCAGCCTGCTTATCCTTTGAGTATAGGAAGGCCACTGATTTGCTTGAGTTGACTTTATAACCTGCCACTTTGCTGAAGTTGTTTATCAGCTGTAGGAGCTCTCTAGTGGAGTTCTTTGGGTCACTTAGGTAGACGATCATGTCGTCTGCAAATAATGATAGTTTGACTTCTTCCTTTCCAATTTGTATCCCTTTGACCTCCTTATGTTGTCGAATTGCCCGAGCTAGTACCTCAAGTACAATATTGAAAAGATAAGGAGAAAGGGGGCAGCCTTGTCTGGTCCCTGATTTCAGTGGGATTGCTTCAAGTTTCTCTCCATTTAGTTTGATGCTGGCTACCGGTTTGCTGTATATTGCTTTTACTATGTTTAGGTATGGGCCTTGAATTCCTGTTCTCTCCAAGACTTTAAGCATGAAGGGATGCTGAATTTTGTCAAATGCTTTTTCAGCATCCAATGAAATGACCATGTGGTTTTGTTCTTTGAGTTTGTTTATGTAGTGGATTGTATTGATGGATTTCCGTATATTGAACCAACCCTGCATTCCTGGGATAAAGCCTACTTGATCATGGTGGATGATCGTTTTGATGTGTTCTTGGATTCGGTTGGCAAGAATTTTATTGAGTATTTTTGCATCGATGTTCATAAGGGAAATTGGTCTGAAGTTCTCTTTCTTTGTTGGATCTTTGTGTGGCTTTGGTATCAGCGTAATTGTGGCTTCGTAGAAGGAATTGGGTAGTGTTCCTTCTGTTTCTATTTTGTGGAATAGTTTGAAGAGTATTGGTGTTAACTCTTCTTTGAAGGTCTGGTAGAATTCTGCACTGAAGCCATCTGGTCCTGTGCTTTTTTTGGTTGGAAGACTTTCTATGACTCCTTCTATTTCTTTAGGCATTATGGGACTGTTTAGATGGTCTAGTTGGTCCTGATTTAATTTTGGTATTTGGTATCTGTCAAGGAAATTGTCCATTTCCTCCAGATTCTCCAGTTGTGTTGAGTATAGGCTCTTGTAGTAGGATCTGATGATTTTTTGGATTTCCTCAGTTTCCGTTGTTATATCTCCCTTTTCATTTCTAAGTTTGTTAATTTGGATACTTTCTCTGTGCCCTTTGGTCATTCTGGCTAAGGGTTTATCTATCTTGTTGATTTTCTCAAAGAACCAGCTCCTGGTATTGTTGATTTTTTGTATGGTTCTCTTTGTTTCTACTTGATTGATTTCGGCCCTGAGTTTGATGATTTCCTGCCTTCTACTCCTCCTGGGCGAAATAGCTTCTTTTTGTTCCAGGGCTTTCAGGTGTGTCATTAAGCTGGTAATGTATGCTCTCTCCATTTTCTTTTTGGAGGCACTCAGGGCTATGAGTTTTCCTCTTAGCACTGCTTTCATTGTGTCCCATAGATTTGGGTATGTTGTGGTTTCATTTTCATTGTGTTCTAAAAAGTCTTTAATTTCTTTCTTTATTTCTTCCTTGACCAAGGTATCATTGAGTAGAGTATTGTTCAGTTTCCACGTGTATGTGGGCTTTCTGTTGTTTCTGTTGCTATTGAAGACCACTTTTACTCCATAGTGATCAGATAGGAGGCATGGGATTAGTTCGATCTTCTTATATTTGTTGAGGTCTGTCTTGTGACCAATTATATGGTCGATTTTGGAGAAGGTACCATGAGGTGCTGAGAAAAAGGTATATTCTTTTGTTTTAGGATAGAATGTTCTATATATATCTGTTAAATCTAATTGGTCCAAAGCTTCAATTAGTTTCATTGTGTCCCTGTTTAGTTTCTGTTTTCCTGATCGGTCCATTGAGGAAAGTGCAGTGTTGAAGTCACCCACAATTATTGTGTTAGGTGCAATGTGTGCTTTTAGTTTTAATAAAGTTTCTTTTACAAAAGAGGGTGCCCTTACATTTGGGGCATAGATGTTCAGGATTGTCAGTTCTTCTTTTTGTATTTTTCCTTTGACCAGCAAGAAGTGTCCCTCAGGGTCTCTTTTGATGACTTTGGGTTGAAAGTCAATTTTATCTGATATTAAAATGGCTACTCCAGCTTGTTTCCTGAGACCATTTGCTTGTAAAATTGTCTTCCAGCCTTTTACTCTAAGGTAGTGTTTGTCTTTGACCCTGAGGTGTGTTTCCTGTAAGCAGCAAAATGTAGGGTCCTGTTTACGTATCCATTCAGTTAGTCTGTGTCTTTTTATTGGGGCATTAAGTCCATTGATGTTAAGAGATATTAAGGAATAGTGATTGTTACTTCCTATCATTTTTGACGTTATTTTTTAAATTTGAATGTTTAACTTCTTTTGGGTTTGATGAAAGGTTACTATCTTGCTTTTTCCAGGGTGAAGTTTCCCTCCTTGTATTGGTGTTGTCCTCCTATTATCCTTTTTAGGGCCGGGTTTGTGGATAGATATTGGGTAAACTTGGTTTTGTCATGAAATATCTTAGTTTCTCCATCTATGGTGATTGAGAGTTTTGCTGGATATAGTAGTTTTGGTTGGCATTTGTGTTCTCTTAGAGTCTGCATGAGATCTGCCCAGGACCTTCTAGCCTTCATAGTCTCAGGTGAAAAGTCTGCTGTGATTCTGATAGGTCTTCCTTTATATGTTACTTGGCCTTTTTCTCTTACTGCCTTTAGTATTCTTTCTTTGTTTAGAACATTTGGTGTTTTGATTATTATGTGACGGGAAGTATTTCTGTTCTGGTCCAGTCTGTTTGGAGTTCTGTAGGCTTCTTGTATATTCATGGGCATCTCTCTCTTTAGGTTAGGGAAGTTTTCTTCCATAATTTTATTGAAGATATTTGCTGGCCCTTTAAGTTGTAAATCTTCACTCTCCTCTATGCCTATAATCCTTAGGTTTGGTCTTCTCATTGTGTCCTGGATTTCCTGGATATTTTGGGTTACAAGCTTTTTGCATTTTGCATTTTCTTTAACTGTTGAGTCCATGGTTTCTATGGAATCTTCAGCATCTGAGATTCTTTCTTCTATCTCTTGTATTCTGTTGTTGATATTTGTATCTCTGTCCCCTGATTTTTTCCCAAGGCTTTCTATCTCCAAAGTTGTCTCCCTTTGAGTTTTCTTAGTTGTTTCTACTTCTGATTTTAGATCCTGGATGGTTTTGCTTAGCTCCTTCACTTGCATGTTTGTGTTTTCCTGTAATTCTTTAAGAGATTTTTGTGTTTTCTCTTTCATGAGCTCAGCCTGTTGACCAAAGTTCTCCTGTATTTCTTTAAGAGATTTTTGTGTTTCGTCTTTCATGACCTCAGCCTGTTGAGCAAAGTTCTCCTGTATTTCTTTAAGTGTTTTTTGCATTTCCTCCTTGTTGGCTTTTGTATTCTCCTGGATTTCTTTCAATGATTTTTGTGTTTCCCTTGCAAGGGCTTCTACCTTTTGATCCATTGTCTCCTGAATTTCTTTATGTATGACCTTCATGTGTTCCTGTACCAGCATCATGACCAGTGATTTTAAATCCAAATCTTGTTTTACTGGTGTGATGGGGTATCCAGGACATGTTGGTAGAGGAGAATTGGGTTCAGATGTTGCCATATTGCCTTGATTTCTGTTAGTGACGTTCCTGCGTTTGCCTTTTGCCATCTAGATCTCACTGGTGTTAGTTTATCTTGTCAGTGCTGGACTCACCAGTGCAAGCTGCCCCTTCCCAGTTGGCCTCTGGTGCACAGCTTACCTCCTGCACTGCTTGTAGACAGTGTGCTGCTGCCCAGGCTGTTCAGATCCCAAAGCAGGCACCCGAAGGCTCCCGCTGGGGCCTGCTGGATTCACTGGAGCACACTGACTTCTCCCAGCTGGCCGCCCGGAAGCCCAGCTAGCCACTTGCAGGACTTGGAGATGTAATGCTGCCGCCCAGACTGATCTCAGTCTGTCCGATTCCTGGAGTACGGAACCAAGATGGATCCTCCTCTCCTGACTGGTGGGAGGCCCATAGCTCATCTTTTATTCCCCTTTGGACAAGCAATGACTGGCTGAAAGATTATGTCATCAAAATGAATGGAATGCTACTCTATGAAGTTAGCAGACACATAAAGTGTGCAATAGATCTTTTCACAAAGGGAAATAAAGCCCAATTACGTCTGTTCATTATTTCCAAAAGAAAAAGGCCAGAGATGTAAAGTTAAAACTATTTCTTAAGGGTTCAAATCTTTTGTCTTAACTTTAGAAAGATAAAAAAAAATCACCCTTTAAAACATAGAACAAAGCTTAATGTCTAACAGTCCTGCTGGTCTGTGAGGCCATGTTAATTTAAAAAGTCTATAGGGAGGTAATCCTTAAACATGAAAATGTCCTTTGGCTTCACAACAATGGCTGCCTGTTACGGTTTCCCCAGAAAGTCCCCTGGTATTCACTCTTTGCCAAAGTATATTAAACAATTGTCTCCTCAATCTTCTCTTTTCTAGCTGAGAAAGAACAGGCTCTGGCAAGGGGTATCTCTTACTCTACCTCTCCACACGTTTGAAGACAGTAGTGAGAAAAAGGAATGTGTTTGCACATATTGGAGGAGAATCAGCTTCAGACATAGAAAGAGAAGAGACAAAGATTTAGGCAGCTGATCCACGTCCCAACCTTGACACTGTAACTGGTAGATGGATGCTGGGGAGCTCTTACATACAGAGTGAGAAGATGGAGCTTCTACTGTTTCCTGGCTTGTACCAGAATCAAGGAAAGAAGTCAGAGATGAGAGCAAAGAAGCTGATGAATTAAGGAATTGAGATAAAGTTTATTATAGGGCAAAAGTACATGCTCAGTGCGTGAGGGTGGGCTTCACAAGACAGAGGCCATCACTGTGCTATGGATAGCTTATTTTATGAGCTATATTTTAAGGATGTGTGTGATGGTTTGATAAGAACAGGTCAGATAGACTCATGTTTTTGAATGCTTGGCCAATAGACAGTTATACTGTTAGGAAGTGTGTTCAAGGAAGTATGTCACTCTGGAGGTGGGCTTTGAGGTCTCATATGCTCAAGCTATGCCCAACACGGCACACAGTTTTCTTCTGCTGTTAGTGGATCAAGATGACAAACTCTCAGCTACATCTCCCACACCATATCTGGTTGCCAATGTCCAGCTTAACTGAAACAGACAGCCAAAGAGGGTCTGGTGTTGGTGATTAAGGTCATGCTGATAGCAGACAGGGTCCCAGTGACAGCAATGGGTGATTTACAGGGTCAGTATTATGGACTGAACAAAGCTTAATTATCTGGGGCTGGCAAGAATGGCCAGTAAGAAACTCTAAACGCTTTTAACTCTTAAGTGTACATGCATATAGACAGACAAAGATACATATATACATTTGGTGGATGGGGAAGAGCCCTAGATGCCATCAACACTCTATGTTTTCTCTCTGGCCTTTGTATATCTTCTTAGACAAAAGTTCTTTAGAAAATTACCTCATGGATAAAATATTGCACAAATGAGTAGTTACATAAGGGATGTTGATAATAAGTTCAAAGTAGTGTTTCATTCTATAAGTTCATTATAAGTTCAAAGCAATAGTTTCACATGACCTCACTTTATCACAGTGCACACCTGTGCCTTCATCCTAGGATCTGACCTAGAATGAATGCTTTTCCTTGATCACAAATTTGTCCCAAATCTATTTCTATTTTTTGTGTAATTGTGAAAGCTCTTTGTATTCTCCCCCCCCCCTTTTTAAATTATTCATTGGATATATGTGAGCACATTGGTCTTCAGACACACTAGAAGAGGGCATCAGGTCTTATTACAGATGGTTGTGAGCCACCATGTGGTAGCTGGGAATTGAACTCAGGACTGCTCTGGAAGAGCAGTCAGTGCTCTTGACCACTGAGCCACCTCTCCAGCCCTTTGTATTCCTTATTATACAGTAAGGAATATTACAGTATCAAAGTAAATTACCATTCTATGAGGAATGGACACGTTCTATTTTTGATTTTAACTTTATTATATCCTTCTGGCAAAACAATAAAACCATCTCCTAAAACTTTCTTCCTAAAATAAATTCATTTAAACTACATTAACTTGTGAAAGTTCATCTTTAAGTTGATCTTCAGGAAATCTGTGCAATAGAATGAGCTAATGCCCAGGAATCATTAAACTATGTAATAGTGACATAGCAACAAGAAGCAATCTGGGACAAAAATCTCTGGGGGCCATGTTTAGCTATTATAGCCATGCAAAGCAGTAGGCCATGTCCAGAAAACTTACTTGCCTTTAGCCTTTCCTAGACGGCTCCTGGCATCTGCTTGGATGCTGCCATACTTCCTGCTATGGTGATAATGGACTAAACCTCTGAAATTATAAGCCATACCCAATTAAATGCTTTCCTTTATAAGAAAAGGAAATGTGTCATGGTGTCTCTTCACAGCAATAGACTCCCTAACTAAGACAGGAGGGGGAGGGTTATTCATAAGTTAAGATAGTGGGAAGCAGTGAACTCAGTAATGAGTCATGGTTTTCCAGAATGCAGTTTTCTCTCATTTTCTGTTCTTATGTGCAGTTTTCTGATGTGGCACATGCTGTCACATAATTAATGAGGTCAGACAGTTTTGCAAGACCAATGGTATGAAGACACCACTGTGATGAAGCCAAGAACAGCTAGCGATAGTCTAAGTGGACCGTATTGATTCTAGCTTGTTTGCTGTTCTGCATCTTGTTTGCGGGCGCCTGATTCTTGTGGTAGTGTGGCTCTGTGGATGTATCAGATTGCAGCCACATGAAGTTGGTCATCTCCCTTTCCATGACTTTGTATACCACCTCAAAACTACTTGCATATCCACTTTAAGTACATGAATGTAATTTTTCTTAATTTCTAATAGGAAAGATCTGGAATCATCTGTCACAGTGTGCACTAAGTTTCTAGGAAAATTTAGAGGTATGAAAATGGGACTTGGTAGATCCTGATTCCCCGATTCAGAGAGGTTTTCTCTTTCTTTCTTTCTTTCTTTCTTTCTTTCTTTCTTTCTTTCTTTCTTTCTTTCTTTCTTTCTTTCTTTCTTTCTTTCTTTTCTTTTCTTTCTTTCTTTCTCTCTCTCTCTTTCTCTCTCTCTTTCTTCCTTCCTTCCTTTCTTGCTTTCTTTCATTGCTTTCTTGATCTCTCTCTCTCTCTCTCTCTCTCTCTCTCTCTCTCTCTCTCTCTCTTTCTCTTATAGAGCTCTCTGAAGAAAATAACTTGTCTTACCTCAGATACAATTCCAGACCATTTTACCCAGCTGGAGTACTGATTTGAGGTGTTTTTAAGGTGATTTGAATACAAACTCAAACGGTTAATATAATTTGGAAACTGTATGTGAGGTGAACTACACAGAAGTGAGTTTCCCTGACTCATGGAGAGAATGACTTCCACAGTAATTAGGTGATTTTTTCTCCCTTTGATTTTGGTGGCTTGGCATTGAAAATCACATGGAGTACAGAACGCTTTCAGAGCCCATTATAGTCATTAAATAATGAACATTCTCCAGTCTCTCCAATTCCATTAAGAATGACATCATGAACTTCCAAGCCCAAGATGTAGACCTGCCCTTTTTAATATCACAGGGCAGTTTAGGAGCAGAACTACAGTGCAAAGCCATTTTCATCGTACGAGATATACTCAGTTTCTTTGAGTCATTTTCATTAGCAAATATTAATGGATACATAAAATATTTAATTATTATAAATGCCAAGCACCATGAGTTAAAAATTTAGCAGATTAAAAGAAATAGCCAGTAGCTAATAGGAAATGGTAAAACAATATAATTTTTAAAAATATTTATTTGCTCATTTAATTAACACAATGTATTTAAATCTTATTTACCCTCTTGCCTTCTCTTCACCTCCCCCTGAATTTCCTAGCAGGTCCCCCACATAACTTTATGTTCGCTTCTCTTTTTATTCTTTACTTGTTTTTTTTAAACATAAGAAAGCTGAGTCCGATTAGTGCTGCCCGTATGTGTCTGGGTGAGTCAGCCAATGGAGCATAGGCAACATTACCAAGGGAGAGTGCTTATCTCTCCCCGACAGTCATCAGTTACTAACAGGTCTTCAGCTAGGGGGCATGGAGAGTCTCTTCTCCATCCTTACTGGACATGTCTGGAGTGATCTTGTGTAGGCAGCCACAGCTGCTGTGGGTTCTTGAGTGTAACGTCCATGTCACAGCAGAAGACAGCATCTCACAGCTCCCCATCCCACCTTCCAGCTCCTGCCTTCTTTCTGACCCCTCTTTCATGATGCTCCCGAGCCCTGGGGAGGGATGCTTGATGTAGATGTGGTGCTTAAGGCTGAGCACTCACAGTCTCCTTGTCAGCAAGTGCACCAGTTAAGAGTCTCTGTACTATCAATATAAAATGTGTGAGGATTTGCTTTAGAGAAAATTCATGTACTGATCTGGAAATTTAATTTTGGCAAAATCCAAACAGATACATACATAATACATACACATACACATACATATTCCCTATCTTTTTGAGACAGTAATTAAAGTTAATATCAAACCATAGAACTAACCAAGTCTCACAGAAAGCCAGCAGGATTTATGATAATGACCAATGACATTTGCCCTGGAAAACCAATAACAAGTAATAACAGGAGGTAGAAATGAGTGACAGACATTAGTGTTGATCAATACCTTTTCCCCTTCCTACCGAAGACAAAGCTTAGTCATGTGACTTACTTTGGCCAATGAAGAATAGTAGAAGGGATGTGAGTCTCATTCAAGTAGATTTGAGGGTTGTGTCATGCTTCTTCTATCTCTCTGCTGGAATGTGCACACATCCCGGAAAGAAACTGGGCACAGTCTAGACCAAGGGTTCTTAACCTGTGAGTCGCCACCTCCAGGGATTGCATAATAGATGTTCTGGTTATTAGATATTTGCATTGCAATTCATAACAGTAGCAAAGTGACAGTTAATGCAGTAGCCATGAAGTAATTTTGTGTTTGGGGGTCACCACAGCACGAGGGACTGTTATTAAAGGGTCGCAGCATTAGGATGGCTGAGAGCCACTGGTCTAGACTCAGAAGGAGGGGTGAGTGCAGGGCTGCAGTCAATTCGCCGGTACGTGGCCTAAGTGAGCAATGGGCCTCTGCTAATGCGATTGTGTTTGCTACTGAGCTCTGCCTTATCGGGAAGCGGCTGAAAGCTGGACTGGCAGGATGTCAAGGCACAGTTGCGACTCCGATGAGGCTGATTAATGAGAGCTGTGGAGCATCCTTCCTCATACAGAAAACCAGCTGGGAAGGAGCTCGGCATGAGAAGCAGCAGGCACGGTTGGTCCACCAGCCCTTGAGTTTCTTGCTGCCTCTGCTTCGTAGCTACTTACACGCGTTCATCTATTTCAGCTGGCCGATATGGGAAGAAACTACTCGCCAGAAAGGAAGAAAATAAGTAATTAAAATACCTGCTTGCTATCTTTTTTCAGCTGTGCAATGCAGTACCTGTTTGTTAATTTTCCTCTCTTGGAGAGCATGCCGCTGCAGGAAAGGAAAAGCCCAACAAAGCTGGCTCGGACCTCTGAGCAGCACTTTCTGTCTTCTCCTAATCACTTTCAGTGCCCCACCCCACCCTTCCATACGCCCTGCGCCACCTTTGGCACTTTTCCTTGGCTACTACCACTACCAGCCACATCTTCAAGGTGATGTACTTGCGAAAGAGGAGAAACACGCTCTGCTCTAATGATGACAGCTAGTACCTGGTATTTGTTAATATTAACATTTATTTAATATTATTTTTATGTCCATTGGTGTTTTGCCCGCATGTCTGTCTGTGTGAGGGTGTCAGAGCCCTTGGAACTGGAGTTATAGACAATTATGAGCTGCTGTATGGGACCCGGGATTTGAACCCTGGTCCTTTGGAAGAGCAGCCATTGCTCCTTACCACTAAATCGTTTTCCCAGTCCTTGCAAGTCATTATAATCATACACTTTTGTGGGGATTTCCTAAACGCTATCTCACTTGAGACCTTTCATCCCTAGCGTGCCCAGTTGCCGATGTGTTGGGCTGAGGCACAGAGAGGGGAAAGGGTCTGAACTTAAAGAGTGCTGAAATCAGGAGCCCCAAAGCCATTTCCCTGCCCTACATCTAACCAGTGGTACAAATTTGGGCAATTTTTTTCTCTCTGGATATGAGCTGTTTTCATGTTTCTGATGGGAAAGATTAAGTTTTGGAACTCTTCCAACCATAAATCTTCACAAATGAATGGCACATTAAAGAAATACATTTAAATAATTTATACATGGTAAGAAAGATCTGCCACATATTGGAAAGTAAACAATTTTTGGTGACTCTAAAACCAAATTGTAATTTCTGTTGAGTATTTCAACCTCTCTGAACATATTTTCTCAGGTGAACATTGAATTATCTGTCTTGGAGATTTGTTATCATGTGTTAAGGAAGATTATATATATATATGTATATATATAAAATTTTATATATATAAAATTTTGTTATATATAAGATTTTATATATAATTTTATATTATATATAAAAATATTTTATATATAAATATATATTACATATAATCTTTATATATATAAGTATATATAAAGATACTGTATATAGTATAAAATCTATATATATAAATATATATAAAGATTTTATATATAGTATAAAATCTATATATAAGATATGTATATAAGACTTTACATATATAAATAAAATTGGCAAAGATCATATACATATATATGATCTTTGCCAATTTTATTTTGTTTATTTTTTATTTTTTTATTATCTATTTATTTATTTATTTTTTAATTTTTTTATTCGATATAATTTACATTTCAAATGATTTCCCCTTTTCTAGCCCCCCACTTCCCGAAAGTCCCGTAAGCCCCCTTCTCTTCCTCTGTCCTCCCACCCACCCCTTTTCACTTCCCCATTCTGGTTTTGCCGAATACTGCTTCACTGAGTCTTTCCAGAACCAGGGGCCACTCCTCCTCTCTTCTTGTACCTCATTTGATGTGTGGATTATGTTTTGGGTATTCCAGGTTTCTAGGTTAATATCCACTTATTAGTGAGTGCATACCATGATTCACCTTTGAGTCTGGGTTACCTCACTTAGTATGATGTTCTCTAGCTCCATCCATTTGCCTAAGAATTTCATGAATTCATTGTTTCTAATGGCTGAATAGTACTCCATTGTGTAGATATACCACATTTTTTGCATCCACTCTTCTGTTGAGGAATACCTGGGTTCTTTCCAGCATCTGGCAATTATAAATAGGGCTGCTATGAACATAGTAGAGCATGTATCCTTATTACATGGTGGGGAATCCTCTGGGTATATGCCCAGGAGTGGTATAGCAGGATCTTCTGGAAGTGAGGTGCCCAGTTTTCGGAGGAACCGCCAGGCTGATTTCCAGAGTGGTTGTACCAATTTGCAACCCCACCAGCAGTGGAGGAGTGTTCCTCTTTCTCCACACCCTCTCCA
This sequence comes from Apodemus sylvaticus, assembly GCF_947179515.1. Lineage (NCBI taxonomy): Eukaryota > Metazoa > Chordata > Mammalia > Rodentia > Muridae > Apodemus > Apodemus sylvaticus. The sequence continues at coordinate 45,969,044 of NC_067475.1, read as the reverse complement.
ACACCTGCTGTCTCCTGAATTTTTGATCTTAGCCATTCTGACTGGTGTAAGATGAAATCTCAGGGTTGTTTTGATTTGCATTTCCCTAATGACTAATGAAGTTGAGCATTTTTTAAGATGCTTCTCCGCCATCCGAAGTTCTTCAGGTGAGAATTCTTTGTTTAACTCTGTACCCCATTTTTTAATAGGGTTGTTTGGTTTTCTGGAGTCTAACTTCTTGAGTTTTTTATATATATTGGATATTAGCCCTCTATCTGATGTAGGATTGGTGAAGATCTTTTCCCAATTTGTTGGTTGCCCTTCAGCTGGACCAGCCACTGCTGCACTACCGCCGCCGCCGCCCTTATTTATTTTTTTTGAGACAGGGTTTCTCTGTATAGCCTTGGCTGTCCTGGAACTCACTCTGTAGACCAGGCTGGCCTCGAACTCAGAAATCCACCTGCCTCTGCCTCCCAAGTGCTGGGATTAAAGGCATGTGCCACCACTGCCCGGCTTAAAAAATATTTTATTTTTACTCATGTGTGTATGTTTGTATATGTAATGCAGTAACTGCAGTGCCTGTGCAAGCCAGATGAGGGCGATGAATATCCTGGAACTGGAGTCACAGGCAGCTGTGCTCTGCCTGATATGGGTGCTAGGAACCAAACTCCATTTCTCTGCAAGAGCAGCGTGTGTTCTTAGCCACTAAGCCGTCCTCCAGCTCCTCTTTGCCAATTTTCAAGGACCAATAGAAACACAGGAAATTATCAGTGGTTAAAGAATTTTGCCTTTTTTTAAAAAATGGAACCATCTATTCAATCTTTTGTCCACCCACTTATCTGCCTATTCAACGGATGGAGGCGCTAGAGAGCTAAAACTTTTGTTCCCTCTCCTGAAGGAGTTCATATTCTAGGTGAGAAAAAAACACAGGACTTAACAGCTTCTTGACAAAGGGTTGCAGGTTGACAGCATAATTAAGCTCCACGAACCACCAAAAAGCAGCCAGAGAGGCTTCACACAGTGCCAAGAAGCAGCCGGACCCTGAGGAGGGTTCCAAGAAAGGGGGATGGGAGCCACGCTGTGCCAATAAGGACTCGGAGTCCAGAGTCCGTAGTGGGCAGAACTGTCAGTTCAAGGGCTCTCTATTTCCCCAGGATTCTCATCCTTCTTGTTTCTTTTCCTTTTCTCTCACTCTTCCCTTCTCCCTTTACATTCTTTTTCCTTCTCCCGACCTGAAAGCCTGAATCCACTCTTTTATTTACTAAAGATACATCGTCAAGGCTTTGAAAATGGTTAATTTTTTTTTTTTTTTAGAAATCCCTAAATTGAAATTTTATGAATTCCAGAACATTAGTCCCAACCCCTGCTTCCTTAAAATGGAAACTAAACATAAAGCAAAAGCACATTTCCTTACAGGTTTTACACGGCCCGTTCTTCACGGGTAGCTGGGCACAGCTCTTAAGGCTTCCTAGTACAGCAGACAGCAGTCTTTAGTAAATTTTCATGTAGGAGCAGAAAGGTGACAGACTACTAGGGTTAAAGAGTTCTTACAAAGTTTAAAAATGTATACAAGTAAAGCAGCTAGATATTAGATTAGATATTAGATATTAGAGATTATATATCTCTAATATCGCTCTAGGCATTGTCATCTCCAGTCCTTCAAGTAGCTAGGACAACAACGTACTAACTTTTTATATGCTTACATTATACATCATCTTTTAATTCTCTAATCTCTGTTTCCTATCCTAGCAATTCCACGGCCTCATGTACTCTCCTTCCAATACTATTTATTTCCAAATTGTATAACAGCCTTTCTCCTGTAAGAGAAACCCATCTATCATTTGCTTGTATTTTATAGATTTCTTCTCTTATCCATACCTTTTCTTCTTGAGACCACTTTAACTCTATCCTTGATGTCCCCAAGTTTAACTAACGCTGGCTAGTTAATGCAGCAGTCACTGGACCTAAGGGTACATGCATTTCCTCATAATCCCAAATTCAAGGTCAAATCTTGCAGTGAGCAGTTTCTACAAAGGACCAATGTAGGCTTTTATGTCCTCTGTGGTTATGTTGTCTAGATCCTTTCCTTGGCCCTAAAGTCAAGCAGAGGGCCTGTTCCTCGTCCTCCACAGACTCATGACCCTCACGAGCATCTCCATTTCTCATGAACAGCATGCCTGACAACTGCATTGTTTCATTTATTATGGGGTGATTAGCTCTGAGTAATGGAGGAAGTGTGCTTCCCAGAAAGAGAGATTGAATGTAAAACAGAAGAGACAGCAGATCAGCTTCAGGCCTGCAGCTACCATCAGCATGTGACGTGGGATCAAAGACCGGGTGATGCTCCAGGGCCAGGAACTGTGTCACATCTTCCATTAAGGAATCCATGATGAATCCATGCTGAATCTGACAACACAGAAGGCAGTATTTGAAATGAGACCAAATTTGTAAATCATTTGTGCCTACATTGTTGTGGATGAAGGATGCTATGAGTTATCTAAAGGCAGAAATTGAGTAATTGAAAGAGAGAGGGCAGGGGAAGGGAGAGAGAAAATGCAGCACGCTTGAGGCTTTACAAGAATATCCCATAGTCAGGAACGAAAATTTCAAGTGGGACCGAGAGAGGGATTAACAAGTAGGGGAGCCAGACCGTCAAGAGTTGTCCACAGGAAGAAGTTAGGAGGTCCCATTGTGTCCCATAGGGGATGGAACTGTTCAGAATTAAGGGGGAAGGATAGGACTATATTCACACACCGAAAATAGACCTAGTGGTACTGTGGAAGGTGAGTAGAGGGAAAGAGGTGGAAAGCAGTTCGCGGGCAGTGGGTCCGGCTCTCCTGTTTACTGCGTGGGACCTCAAGCAGTGACCTGGCCACCTACACTTCTGAAGTTGCAGCCGTGATAAACCCAGGACTCCACAGAGAAACGTTTCTAGGGATAGTCACGCCCATTTGGCTGGGAAGGCTTATTAGAAGATGCGTCAAATATTCTGTTTCTGGTCATCCACCCCCTGTTCTGCACCCTCCCCTGAGCGGCTGAATTCTACTGGTGCTCATAGAATCCTAGGAATGATGAGCATGAAGTCCATCTTACTTTGAGTGTACATCCAATCTGTGTCTTATTTAAGCTAATCCCATGCAAAACCAGCCTCAGACTGTCCCCAACATGTCACATTTGTATTTCCCCCTCATATACTTTCTTGAGGCACCAATGATGGGAAAGCCAGAGACCTAAATAATCTAATACTCTTTCTGCATACATTTTAACCTCCTCTATCAACCAGAATAAATAAAAGGATATACAAAGAAATCATATTTAGATAATTACACACATATTAAAGTTAACACTTGTTCTCAAATTTTTGTTGATGAATATCGATATAGAACATTTTTGAATTTTATAGAGGTGCCATCTTTAGAATCAGTCTGTCTGATTTGGAAATGCTCACTTCACTTTCGGTCAGTTACTCGACTGTTCTTTATTTCAGTTTCTTCGATTTTAACCATGGAGAAAGCTACAGTTTCTGAAGTTCAATAATTATAAGCTATAGTGAATACGAAACGCTTAGGACAGGGTCCAGACATTATTTGGTGTCAAGTATAAATACTAATAGCCACAATTAGCTTTTGTGTTGTATAGGAAGTTAGTGTGCAGAATGTAAATGTAAGGCAAGTAAGGCATCACCTCTACTCAGCATGCAGCTGAAACCAGTCAGAGAACAAAGCACATCCCAGAGCTGGGGGTCAGCGGAACCCCTTTTATAACCTTATAAGTCTCAGTTTAGCTTTTCTGTCTTGGACATGTGCAAATCAGTTCTCCACAGCAGCATCGATTCTGGTGTGATCCTGTCCTCTGTCCTGTTTCCCTCAGGATGTTACTCACTCTGATTTCAACCACCCTCAGATACAGGACGTGGTAGCGATGACACGCCTTCCAAGAATTAGAATTTTAGGTCCCCATCTTGTCTAGATGCTGTAGTACAGGAGATCTCCACCTTGCCTGCTCAGGGCAGTGTCTGGGTGGGTGGTGGGGGCCGACTCCCACACTAGCCGATGTTTTCAAATGGGCTTCTGGGAAGTTCGTCAATCATCAGGACCGCTGCCTTGATTTCTGGATTGAGAACGGATGCACACATACAGCAGGAATTCTCTTTACTTATTTAGGAAAGGGCTCGATGGAAGAAATTGCCTGATAAGCCCGAGTTTCAAAACTTAAAGCCGTCCCTGAAGGAGATAGGAACTCCACAGGAAGACCAACAGAGTCAACTAACCTGGACTCTTGGGTCTCTCAGAGTCTGAACCGCCAACCAAAGAGCATACACAGCTAGACCTAGGCCTCCCCATCATATGCAGCAGATGTGCAGCTTGGCCTTCATGTGGGTCCTGAACAACTGGAGTGGGGGCTGTCCCAAAAGCTGCTGCCTGTACATGGGATATGTTCTTCTAGCTGGGCTGCCTTGTCTGGCCTCAATGGGAGAGGAAGTGCCTAGCATCTAAGAGACTTGAGGTACCAGGGTGGGGGTAGATTCAAGGGGCCTCCACTTGCTCAGAGGAGAAGGGAAAGGGGGAGTAGGGGAAGGAGTGTGGGAAGGGGTGACTGGAAGGGGCACAGTGAATGGGATGTAAAGTGAAAAAAATAAATACAAAAAACTTAAAGCACAGAGTTAAAATTCATAAGTCATATCAAGATACAGATGAAAAATTTGAACTGATTTTATGACAAAAGAGATACTCAAGGTATACATAACACTAATCAATAGGGAATTGCTGAAATGAAACAAGCATGAGATGAAATAATTCAAAATGGAAATAATTAAAAACAATAAGCAGAACAAATCTCCAATTCCTTTGGTAATCATGAATATAAAAAAGGAGATGTTATTTGTTGGTGCATAAAATCAATAATGATTAAAATGGAGAGTAATTTCAAAGAGCTATCATAAACTGAGTTGTTTGTATATTATCTAAATGATACAATACTTCAAACACAGATACTGAGGCCAGGTTTACAAAGGACTTAGAAAGCCCTGTGGCCTTTGATTAGTCGTTTCAGTGCTAGAAATATTCCTTATGCTCATACATTTTTTGCAGAGATTATTTTTACCATTTTATTTGTTATACCAAATAAACCAAGTAACATCATAACAACAAAAACAACAATAATAAAAACTTGCAGAACAAGTATTTTTATAGATTAAAAATGGGAAATGAAGCCCGGTGGTGGTGGCACATGCCTTTAATCCCGGCATTCGGGAGGCAGAGGCAGGCTACATAGAGAAACTGGGTCTCAAAAACACCAGAAAACAAAAGGTAATTAAAAATGGGAAATGATTAAATAAATGACAATTCTCTCTTATGCTAGAATCATTCCACACCACACCTTCTAATACTTGACATTATGCACTAGATGGAAATAATTTTAAACAACCCCATACTGTATACGTGTATCTATAATCACGTATAATTATAATAAATGATAAGATTTATTATTCCTGGTGTTTTAAACTGTATTTTAAAGGACTTTGATTAATCTACATATATGTATATACATATATATCTAAGGTAGACACATAATATTATATATAATTGTAGAACACATAATTATGACATTTATGTTTTGTTAAATATATACAGATCGAATTCTCAGTTATAAAATTATAATACTTATATTTTGTAGTAATTGATTATAATAATTATAATACAATTAATTACATTATGGTTATAATAATTATTTAATTATAATAATGTAGTATAACACTATAATAAAATGTCTATACATACAAATAACTGTATATATACTACTGAAAAGGGAACAATAAGTGAAAACCTCAGCAGTAGTTGCAGCCTCGTAGGGCAGAAAGGACTACAGGAAACTTCACATTGTCTGACTCGGAGTGCTGCAGATGTGTCAGCTAAATAGCTCTGCACACCGTTCACCTGGAACCCGCTCCTGCTGAGGGTCAGCACGGGCTTGTTTGGTAGGTAAAGGTTCTGAGATTCAGAAAGATGGTTAGTTTCATCAAAGTCCCCAAAGTGAGGAAAGGTAAAACTGAAATGTGAACATAGGTCATAGGATGCTCCATCTAACTAACATGTAAGGTGACATGGCCAGGCATTCTCTAGCTAGAGTGAGGGCAGGAAGTAGTGGGACCCTACATTTATAGTTCCTGAAAGCTTCACAGGTAGTAAAGAGAAAGAGGAAATATCAACTAAAATTTCTCCACCTGCTTAAGAAATTCATTTGTTATATAAAACATCTTGATTCTCTGTCTGAATTAAAGAGCTGTTTTTGCAAATAATCTGTAAGACCATAGAAGAAAAGAAAGAAAAGAAAGTAAGTAGGTGCTAGCCTGCTGTACTTAAGAGAAGCAAGCCTTTAAGTAAGGGCAGCTTACTATGTCCTTTGCCTTACAGAAGCTTTCCAGTTTCATGAGGTCCCATTTATCAATTCTTGATCTTAGAGCATGAGCCATTGGAGTTCTGTTTAGGAAATTTGCCCCTGTGCCAATGAGTTCAAGGCTCTTTCTTACTTTCTTTATATTAGATTCAGTGTATCTGGTTTTATGTTGAGGTCCTTGATTCACTTGATGCTACAGGGATACGTGTTCCACTATGTTTATAGCGGCCTTATTTGTGATAGCTAGAAGCTGGAAACAATCCAGATGTCCCATTACCGAAGAATGGATACAGAAAATGTGGTTCATTTACACAATGGAATACTACTCAGCTATTAAGAATGAGGACATCCTGAGTTTTGCAGGCAAATGGATGAAACTAAAAAAATATCATCCTGAGTGAGGTAACTCAGACCCTAAAGGAAATGTATGGTATGTACTCACTAATAAGTGAATGTGAGCCAAAAAAAAAAAAAAAGTACAGAGTACCCAAGATACAGTCCATAGAATTCAAAAAGGCCAACAAGCTGAAGTGCCCAAGTAAAGACTCCTCAGTCCCACTTGGAAGGGAGAATAAAGACATCATAAGTGGGGAGGGAGGGAGGGACGTGGGAGGGAAAGTGGACTGGGGGCAGGGGAGTGGAGGGGAGAGGGGAACATGATCTGGTATTAGGTGAGGGAAAAGTACTGAAGCCCTGAGAGCCAGCAGAAAGAATAGAAACAGGCAACCTCAGAAGGTAGGAGATTGGGGGCAGGGAGGGATCCTCCAGAGTGTACCAGAGACCTTGGAGGTGAGAGACTCTCAGGACTCAAAGGGAGGGACCTTAGATGAAATGCTAGACAGTAGGGAGAGGGAACTTAAAGAGTCTACTTCCAGCAGGAAGACAGGGCATCAAAGGAGGGGGGGGGCAACCCACAGTCACAACTCTGACCCACAATTCTTCCTGTCTGAAAGAATTACAGGGATGGAAATGGAGAGGAGTCTGAGGAATAGAAGGTTCAGTGACAGGCCCAAGTGGGATCCAGCTCAAGGGGAGGCCCCAAGGCCTGACACTATTACTGAGGCTATGGAGTACTCACAAAAAGGGACCTAGCATGACCATACCCTGGAAGGCCCAACAAGCAGCTGAAAAAGTCAGATGCAGATATTTGCACCCAACCAGTGGAACAATGGCAGCTGACCTCTGTTGTTGAACTAGGGAAGGCTGAAAGAAGCTGAGGAGAAGGACAATCCTGTAGGAGGACCAGCAGTCTCATTTAATCTGGACCCCAGAGATCCCTCAAACACTGGACCACCAAACGGGCAGCATATACCAGCTGATATGAGGCCCCCAACACACATACAGCAGAGGACTGCCAGGTGTGTGCTCAGAGATGATGCACCCAACCCTCTAGAGACTGGAGGCCCCAGGGAGTTTGGAGAGTCCAGTATCAGAAAACACACCAAGATGTTGGCATTCACCGTCCATGCTGGGGAAATGCCTGCTCTTGGGTGACATCTTGTCCAAAGATATTTATTTTTCAGGTCTGAGTCTCTCAGGGAATTGTCTGCCTGGCTCCCAGGGAGACTCCCAAACATTGGTGAGCACAGACTTCACCAAATTTCCACTTCCTTTTAGGAGACATTAAAGGCAAACATTTTAAAAGCTAAAAATACAATACTAAAAACCAAACCAAAACCAAACGCTCTGTTTAGTTTGATTCCTCTTAGCTATCTTGCTGTCTTAAGACACCCCAGAGGTAGTGAACTTTGTCTCTGGTTGCACCTTTCTGGGCCCTCTTACTCTCTCACTCTGGTTACTCAGTTCCTGCATTTGGGCTCTAACCAAGTGGGAGGATTAAGTGGTGTTTGAGTTAAACCAGCATATCTGCGGTTGGTCAGTGACGAAAGAATAATGAAACCCAGTCTACCCAGGACTAAAAAACAAGGGCAGTTTCTGAGTGGGCCTCCAGAAGGTGGATGAATTGCCCCAGGCTGATTGAGTGGTTGGTTATGTGGTCCTCACAGACTTTTAGTGTGCTCAGAGAATGAAACAAAACACATTACAGAAATAAAACACATCAAACACTAATGTAAAACAATCAGCACCAAAAAAAAAAATCAGGAAAATACAAAGCAGGTAAAAATAAATATGTGAGAGCTGCCTGTGGTGGCTGTAATCTCAGCATCCAGGAGCCTGAGGCAGAGGAATCACTGCCAGTTCTAGGTCAGTTTAGCATATAAAGGGAGACCTGTCCCCAAAACAGAAACCCAAACTCAAAACAGAAGGACAAGAAAGTCTGGAAGGGAGGTTAGATTGGGGAGAAATCTTTATGTGGAGAAATAACCAAAAGAGAGTTTGCAGAAGCTACTTGCAATTGCTACCTGGGAAATACAGTTTTCTTGAATGGCCTCACACTTCATGTCTTTTCAAAATATAAAAAGTTGTTATAACCCACTGAGTCCAGTTAGTGCTATCTATACATGCTTGGGTGTGGGGACATTCACTGGAGAGCAGAGATCCTACCAGAGGCGACATCCTCAATAAAGAATGATTCTCCCCGACCCCAGCAGTTTTTAACTGCCAATAGCTCCTCAATAAGGTGTGGCACCTGGGGATTATCTGCTCTGTGCATGTTGGAGTCTTAGCTGACTTGATCATGTGCAGTTAACCACAGCTACTACTGTGAGCTCGTGAGGGGAGAAGCCATGTCCCTTCCAGAAGACAGCGTTTTACGACACTCCTCCTCATCTGAATGGGCAGTGTTCTAATAGAGGATATAAGGACTGAGGAAGCAGGAGACAAGACAGAAAGAGTCATGGAGGGTCACACTGTTGAACCAGAGGCATTCACAAGAATGGGAGGCCTTTCTAGTCAGCCGTGCTTCACGAGAACATGAAAGGACTGTGTTGAAGGCCAGAGGAGGCTGACAGCATTATACTACTTTGTGCAGAGACATGTTGCTTCAGATTCCAAGTCAGTTGACCTCAGTGGGTGGTTTGGCATCTTCCAAGATGCTGTCTCTTGGTAGGGTAAGCATTCTGCATTTATATGGCCTCTTGCTTCACGGTACCTTGGAGTATCATGTGGATCACATAGCCCTTTGGCCCATCTGTGATGTGGGAAGAGGTGTGGGAAAAGGCAGTGTGTAGACCGAGTGGCTTACAGCAGGTGAGTGTGCTGGGCAGGTGGACCCCACTCTAGGCATTCTCCTTCCCAGAATGTTCAATAACAGCTTAGAATCATGTGCTGATTCTGGTATATCTCATTAGACATCTGTTCCAGAGGAGACAGAAATGAAGAGAACGGAGCACTGTCAGGGCAAAAGCAAGAAGCTACAACTGCCTTTGCAAATGAATCATGGAAATTGTTACCTAACATATACGGGATATGGATCTGTAATTATGAAAATGTTCAGACATAATTTCCCCAACAGGGAGACATTAATAAACAGGTGTTTCCCCTGCTTACAAAAAAGGATTCTTTCCGTTTCTAACGTCTGTGTTCTCATAATTCATGCTAGATTCATCCTTTTTTATTGGACAGCAAATAGACTCTACTCTCCCATCCCCCCTCAAGACCCCTCTATGAATGACTGGGCAAATAGAGGTGAACGGCATCTTGTGAAGCAGTATAAACATTGGAGACTACGTGTGTTCACTAATGTCTTGGAGCTGAAGTTACAAGAGAACCCATTGTTCTCTTTGTTTTGAGCACAGGAAGGAGAGCACAGGTCCAAGGAACTTGATGGTAGATTTAAAGAGCTTGGGCTGGAAGACACTCAGCCACTCACTGATGCTTCCATTTTACGGAAGTCCGCTGAATTCCAAAGAGCTACAGTCCATGATTTCCAAGCTATGGCTGCATATTGAGATCAGCTGGGGATTTAAATATCTTTGCTGCTTTGGCCTCCATTTCTAGAATAATTAGTTTGGTATTTGCTTAAGATATGTGGAGATTAAAATTCTCCCTATCCTGAGACTGGAAACCACCATGTAAAGTGTGATGCACAATACTACTCTACTGATGTACAATGCAGACAACCAAATATGTTAGCAGTGGTGTATGCTAACTCGAAAGCTTTTTTTTTTTTCTCAGATCTTCAAACTCTGTTCTGCATATTGCTTTGGAGAAAGATTTTCTTTCTTAGGACATGGTCTCGCTTTCTACTCTCTCTTCTCTGAACTACCAAAATAAGTTATGGGAAAAAGGAGTCATTGAGGCCCACATTCTGAAATATAGATTATTGGGTGCCTCTCTCGCTTTGATCATTTCTGACTAGGAACAAAGAGCTTGATGCAAAACAGAAAAAGAAAACCTTCATGATACCTGTGAACTAATAAGTTAAAGGCTGTTGTACATCTATGAAGAGATGATCTGGTTTTATCTCTCATGAAGATGCCCTGGCCTGTCTAAGAGGGCTTTAAGGTCTCTATAGGCTGAAAACTGTGGGGCTGCACAGCCTATGTGATAGTGAATACAGTCTTCTCCACTGCACCTGCACAGACCAGGATTCTTATGTTCAGTTGGGCTGTTTTGTCCCTATGGCTACCCCACTGGAAATAGAAGACAGGGCATCCATGTGTGTGCCTAGAACAAAACTGAAGGCACAGACTGGTCTCGTGGGATATGAGATGGGAAAGAACTGGTTTCTGTTAGCTTCCTATCTGTAACTTAATTTAAGAATTACGGCTTTTGCTTCCTGTGTTATTTATAGTGTTTGTGTTTAGATACCTTGTCTGCTTTTTTTTCATTGGTATGTACTTGAGTAATTAGGCAACCGTGATTCCATATGTTGTCCACAGAGCCTTACAATGGTAAGAACTCTAGATGATAGTCCTCCATGATTTGCTGCCACCCCTGTGCTATGGAGTCCTTTTCTAAGGATGTAAGCATTCTCCCTGAGATGCATTATGGTTAGTTATGGAAATTATCCGTATGATAATACAGTTGGAACTGCAAGAAAAGAGGGGAGAGAAAGAATATAGAAAGCAGAGAAGCAACAACATCTGATAAAGACTTAATTCTGTGTAAGAATTTGTCAGTCTGGGAATGTAGGTTAGTTAGTAGAGTGCTTGTCTACATGCAGAAAGTCTTGGGATTGACTCTGAGTACTACAGAAGCCAGGTGAGGCAGTGAGGTCTGTAACCGCCCCCCCCCCCCCCAGGAGGCAGATGCAGGAGGATTAGAAGCCCAGAGTCATTCTAGACTACACAACAAGGTCAAGAGAAACTGGTTGAATAGCTTGTATTTGACTTTTTTTTCCCCTCACCAAAGGACACATAAAATACAAAAAAAAACCCAAACAAACAAACAAACAAAAAAAACACCCCCCAAAAACCCAAAAAGCAAAAAACATAAAACAAAAAAAGTAAGCTCATTTTTCAGGAAATGAGCATGAACTAGTGTGATGCTGCGATCCCTAAAGACGAGGGTAACACATGACTCTTGGATTCCTCTCGAGCATGATTTTCCAGTTATCAAATCAAAACATCATCCAAGGAGAAGGTGACAGTCTTACTGTTGGAGGAGACAGATGCCAGTGTCTGGAGTCACCACAGTCTCTGGGATAGTATATAAGATAGAGAATTGCAAAAATATGACACAAAATTCATACTAGAGTCTGGCTGACTTGTAGAACTGTGCTTTTGCAAACTACAACTTTAGGAGCTATGGCCAAGAAAGGAGGTGGAGAGATTTAGTCACATGCCGAGATTTCGCAGCTTGCACTGAAGTTGAAATTTTGGTCCAACTGGTGAATAACATGGGTTTGTTGTTATTGAAATACCATACTATAGAACTTGGGAACATGCTAGAAGTTAGGTCTAGATTCTGTAAGGGAAAAATGAGATAGACCGATGACCACCAAGGCCTCTAATCATTATTTAGACTCCCCTAACCCAGTCACAAATAACAGTGAGACTTGTGACTTCATGTTTGCTTATGCTTCTTCAGTGACTGAAATGGTAGAGGCCTGGAGACGGACGCTCAGGTCATATCAGGTGCCATGCCTGTACCGGGACTCCGGATCCCCAGTCCAGAAAGCATAGGTAAGTGAAGAGAAGTTTTTCAAAACATCTTGGCTTTATTTAAATTTTTTGTATGTGAAAGAAATTAGGGTCTGGGGGTGGGGGGGATGGCTCAGTAAGAAAATGGCGTGCCTTGTAAGCATGGCAACCTGAGTTTTCAATCCTTAGCACCAACAAAATAAAAAGGGTGGAGTGCAGCAGTGCGCATGTGCAGTGGTATTGCTGCAGGGTGGAGGGGGCAGGCAGGTCCCTGGAGCAACCTTAGGCAGCCTTCCCTTCCCTTCCCTTCCCTTCCCTTCCCTTCCCTTCCCTTCCCTTCCCTTCCCTTCCCTTCCCTTCCCTTCCCTTCCCTTCCCTTCCCTTCCCTTCCTCCCTTCCCCTCCTCTCCTCTCCCCTCCCCTTCTCTCCCCCCTCCCTTCCCTTTCCTTCCTTTCCCCTCCCTTCCCCTCCCTTCCCCTCCCTTCTCCTCCCTTCCCCTCCTCTCCCCTTCCCTCACTTCCCCTCCCCTTCCTTCTCCTCCCTTCCCCTCCCTTCCCCTCCCTTCCCCTCCTCTCCCCTTCCCTCACTTCTCCTCCCCTCCCTTCCCTTCCCCTCCCCTCCCCTCCCCTTCTGGTGAGTACCTTACTATTCAACTTAAAGGCATAACCCTTTTATTGAGATAATTTCTAGACATTAACAAGACATCTAGAAACAATGACTAACAAAGGATCCACTAAGGGATGCAGTCAAAGTCCATAAGGAGTTACATAATCAAAACATTTTATTATCATTATTATTATTATTATGATGATGATGATGAATGGGTTCAGGTTTCTTTTAATCTAACCTGAAATGTTGTTAAAGATGTTATTTCCCAGAACATTTGATCATTCGGCGTGAATCACAATGGTTAACACTGGGCATCCAGGTGGTGCTGGGAATCAGCACAGATGGGTGACACCAGATGCCTGGGGAACCCAAGAGTGGGTAATGATATAATGATGTAATGTGATATCCAGCAGAATGCCATCTTCGTATAGATTTGTTTAACTATGGTATTAAGGTCAAAGATCAGAGGTCAGAGGTTTTATCCTTGCCAGCCTGCCTGTGTGTGTGTGCCTACAGACAAATGTGCCTCCTTCTGGGAGTCCTGTGTGCTGATGTGCATGTGTGTCTCTTCTTACTTACCTGTGGCCTGCATGTGCCTGGGCGCCTGCCAGTACCTGCCGGCCTATTGGCCCGTGTGCTAGTAAATAAAGCAGGTGTGATCCGCCTAAGATGGGCCCCAGTTTCTTCAGCCTCCAGTCTTCCTGTGACTTCCTCTTGCTGGCTTCAGTTTGGACCTCACACTGCAGCCACCTTAGGGGCATGGCGGAGCGAGACCAGCTTTGAATGGCATGTTCTTGCAGAAAGGAATTAGCAAACTTTGGGATCTAGTTTTTAGAAGTGACTTCAATTACAGCTGCCTTCCCTGTCCTTGTTGTTGTTGTCAGTAAAACACCAGAGGGATTTGGCTGTTGTACATGTGGGGTGCAAAGCCCCAGAGAAAGCAAAAATTGTAATCTCGAGGCTTCTAGGCAGGAGGAGGATTACGAAGCAGCTGGGAAGAATCAAATATTCATTAGTTTAGTTTGCAGCAACATTCAAATGTTTAGATGGTTTCTCATCTAGGGTAGCTCATGCTTTGCCCCAGAGACATGCTAATTGTGCAGATCTTATTGGGCTGGCAGGACTGGCATGAGTCGTCAGTAAATTAGTCATTTCTGAGATGTTTCTTCATTCTCATGTAAAATACAGAGTAGACTATAATCTAACCAACCAATGTATAGGGAAAAATGGAGGTAATATTTTACAGAAATTAAAATGGATATCCTTAAGTATGGCTTTTAAAATGAACAATGCTCTCAAACAATGTATACCCCTGCATCTGAGAATGGTCATTTTAGCTCAGTGTGCTAATCTTCCAGCCGTTTTATATCTTGCCCTGACAAGGCATCTCAGGCTCTTCCTTCTTAATTCTCAAAACTCATTAATGTTGTTGTTTAGCAAGACATAATAGCATATTGTGTTTACTTCAAGTAAAGCATTGAAAGTCACCAGGTAGACAGTGGCAGAGTTTAAACACAGCGCTAATTCCCCTTTCCATAAATGCATAGTCCCAAACTTGGTTATATATGAAAACTATATAGGAGGCTTGTTGAAAATGTGCATATCCTAGTGAGACACTTAGAAGTCCTAGCTCACTGTGCCAGGCACAAGGATGGGGACACTTTAAACAGATCCCTGGCCATCCTAAATGACCTGCCT